>NC_056727.1:189680013-189800013 GCF_019279795.1 Protopterus annectens
TGAAAGCTAAGGGGCTAAGCTTAATGACACAGAAAATAGTACAAGGTGCAGTAATTGTGTCCATCAGTTAATGACCAAGGAACAGTCAAAGGAAAAAAAAGGACAGTTACAGATAAAGATATGCACAGGACAGTAGAATGTTGTTGTAGAAAAGTTGATTAATGTAAGTGGCATGTCAATGTCACACAAAAGGAAGACATGTTTCAATTATATTAATAAAAACAAAGCAAAGCTGGTTTGTCAACAGGAAATCAAAATAAAGAATAAGGATAAACAATGGATATGGAGACTATGGAATGGCTGGGGAAGTATAAACTGGTGTTGGTCTGCTAAAAGAGGACTCATAATATTTGTTGATTAATACCTTGAGCTGAATCAGGAAGAAACAGTAAAAGGACAAAGTGGGCTGATATGATGTGTCATAGTAATTGTTAAAACAAAGTCCTGGAACTTACTAAGAATTTGTCTGGCTCCAGTAATGAGGTTATTGTTTCATTCATGACATTTCATAAACCAATCGAATAAAACCAAGGAATGGTGGATGCAGTTCAGTACAGTGACAGACAATGCAATAAATAGGTTATTGGAGGAAATAGAAAGGGATAGAAACAATACAGTGATGCTCACAATGATCATTGAGGACATTGAGTTGGTGGATGGGTGGAGGAAGAGACACTCCATGGAAAAAAGATCCTACCTGACCCCAAGACAGGAAGTGGCTAGTCATACTGATCTCTGTTTATTTTCAAAGGTTCTGGTTGGAAAATTAGGAGAAATCTTCAGACATACTTACACTGTAGTTCTTGTGATCTTATAATCCTTTCAGGTGTTGAGGACTGGCAGAATAGTCAGGTGTTTAAGTCAAAGACACAAGACAGAGAATTTGTTTCTTACCTTTGAGGTTTGGGGATTGGTATAATGGTTAAAATGTTTAAGTCATAGACACACAGAACAAGCGTTGATTTTTACCTTTGGAATGGGAAATTTGGCTAGGCTTGCAATGGCCGAGTACAGCAGATAGCCTAGCATTAAATTATGAACCTAAGAAATAGGCATACAGCCCACAATTTGGTTGCACCTTCCAGAACTGAGCTTTACTTTTGTACGTGAGAAAAAGTCAGCTAATATCTCACCATAGCAGTTTGATCCAGTCCAAGGAAACATTAAAGCAGAGAATTATATCATACTAGAAAACCCTACCATAGTGATGAAGGGGAAGTGGTCAACTGGGTTTGGTTTATACTCAGAATAAGATGATAAGATGGGCAATGTCAGCTCTAGTGCATATAAAAAGAAAATAAAACAGGAATAGCAATGTAAGGGAGTTATAAGGGTAAGTAACTCTACTGGAGAGTGAATGTAAACAAAATGTAAAAACAAGGAAATGTTTACAAGGATCAATGGGAAAAATAAATTGTTAAAAAGTTTACATTATCAAATGCTTTTAGGGGACAAAAGGCTTCATCTCATAAAAACTGATTGCTTGTAAGTTAAAAAAAGATATAATTTCCTAGGAGCTTCCAAACACTTGGTTTCCATGCTTGATATTTATGATAGTTCTGTTGCAATTATGTGCCATCTTTGGCAGATAAGTAAATAAAATTAAAGAGCCTTTGCAATTAGCAGTGTCCATTTGATGGTTTCTATATTTTGTGGACACTTACTGGGCATAGTTTTGTTGATTAATACTGTTATTATTTTTTTGTGCTTTCTGCTTCCCCTGGTGTTTTTATATTAAGAATGGTTTGGACTGTGATCTGCTGGCAGCAGAGTCTAGCCGGATCTCATTCTGAAATGGAAATCATTCAGGCATGTTATAAGTGGTGTAACCTTCTTATTGGTCATGTGGCATTTTGTTTGTTAAGTCAGTGAGGGAATTCAGTAAAGCCTACATGATTTGTTT
Organism: Protopterus annectens; assembly: GCF_019279795.1. Classification (NCBI taxonomy): domain Eukaryota; kingdom Metazoa; phylum Chordata; order Ceratodontiformes; family Protopteridae; genus Protopterus; species Protopterus annectens. The sequence continues at coordinate 189,681,917 of NC_056727.1, forward strand.
TGTGTATGCATCACGCAGTGATGCGTACATGATTGCGAACATTTTTAGATTCAGTAAACGTCACTTAGCAGCACACAAGCATGTGCAGACCGGGAAACATCCCTGCAATGCAAATTTCCACATAAGCAGGTGAATCCTATGCAAATTAGTCAGGTGGAGCAATCCAACAAGCCGAAAGGCATCCACGTAAACTCCATGTCTGTGTTCGCAGTGTACACAGAAAATTTCCATGTACAGCAGTCTACACAGACAGAAAGGGATGTAAAAGTCCACAAATATGGACATAACTGCCCTGAAAATGTTAGATCACATATGTAAATGTGCTAAACATAAATTGTGGATGTCTGAAAAAAGGAAGAGAATATGTAAAATTAATAATAATTTTTAAAATAATTTTCACGTTTGCCCTATGTGCCACATTGCACAAACATGCTTAACAGAAAAATGTAAAAATAAATTGTAAAATAACATCTATAACGCAGTTTACACAAATGTAATGTGGGACCTTGCATATAGTCCATACAGTGGTGCATTTGTGCTGTTACCCAGGTTACACGGCTAAGAACCATGTAGTTTCCAGGTTGTCAGCATAAATATGCATGCAAATAAAGTGCATTTGTTGAATCGCTAAAAGGAGCAACTGTGTCCGCATATCCACTTCGTGTAGGCTCCTACATGGTGTTGATTTTTCCCATTGGATGTGGATGACATCAAGGGGGTGTGTTTTGTTACTTTTTCTATTTTGTAGTGCTCAGCACGCACATAGCGTAGCTTGTTCGTGCCAACGGAGTACCCAAGTGACAGTGATGATGTAGGCCACTATCAATTAAAACTGGCTATATTAAATTAATAATATATACTTTTGTATAAGGTATGCTGTGAGAGGTGGCGCATAGTGCAGAGTCGCAGAATAAAGTAGGGCTTTTAAATCATGTCAATTACATCCTCGACAGATGAACTGCTTCATAATTAGCCAATCCACATGGTGGACCTACACCACAACTGTATAAAGTATGCATACGCCCTATATTCTGAGTTTCCCTCAATACTCTGACCATTGGAGTAGAGACTTAGAAATTTTAACTGAGATAATGCTAGGGACTGCTGCAGCTATTCTACATCTATATGTGCTAGATGCTGAAGTCAGTGCTGCTGGTGCTGCTGATAATAGGCCTAGGACAAGAAGGAGAAGAATGTTCAGGCCCAGGGTAACCTTTCACGAGCTACATGAGCTGGAGACTGCAGAGTGCTACAGGGTGGACAGCATCATATTACAAGAGCTCAGTGAGCTCTGCCACTCTCAACTCAGAGCCAGAGCTAACAGAGGGGAACCCATCCCAGTGCAAACTAAGGTATGTGTAGCCCTTAGGATAATAACTACAGGTACTTTTCAAAGACCAAATGGGGATATGATGGGGGTGTCACAGGCATCTGCATCCAGGATACTCCACCAATTTCTGGATGCATTGCTCCCACATACCAGTGAGCACATATAATTTCCCCTTGACCCTGAGGTGAGGGCCAGCAATATGCAACACTTCTACAATGTAGAATTACTGGGTATCATGGATTTCACTCATGTACACATCAAGGCACCACCTGGTGAGCAGGGTAGAATCTACATTAACCTCAAGGGACAACACTCCATCAACTGCCAAGTCATGTGAAATGCCCAGAGGATTATCATGAATGTGCGTCCTGGCAACCTCGGAAGTTATCATGACTCGCATACCTGGCACACATCACAGCTGTACCAGATGTTTGTTAGGGGGGACATCCCATAGGGCAATTTAATGGGGAATGCTGGCTATGCCCTGAAATTATGGATGATGACACTCATCAGAAATAAACACACACCCACAGAAGAATGTTATAATGAGGCACATGTACAAACTAGAAACATCATAAAGTATGTGCTTGAGCTTCTGAAGTCACAGTTCCAGTGCCTCGATATATCTGGTAGAGCCCTGCAGTATACTCCAGCCACATGTGCAAGGATATTCACAGTAGGTGCTATGCTACACAATCTGATCCTGCGGAAACAGCTGCAGCAGGATCAGCAAAGGGAAGTGATACACAGCATCCCACCACTGTCTAGGTCACCACAGCCACAGTCTCAGAAAGACTCGGAAGAGGAACCCCCTGCTGATGTCCCTGTAGGCAGACATAGAGGTGCTCAGTATACCCCGCTTTGGCCAAGAGACAATGCATAGCACATTCACTGACAATCTAGGGACCTAGGGACTAACACCTTAGTTCCACTCACACGTAGATATTAAAATTGATGCCAACCAAATCACACATCCTGTACCTATCCATGTATTGGCTGTGTACTTCTTACATCAGACAGAGTCAACATTGAACTACAGTCATATCAACTGCTGCACTTGCAAGGTAAGTCCATAACCTACAAAGCAGTATACTGGATTATTAAATTATGCCATTGTAGCTATGGACCAGGTACATTATGCAGACAACTATATTGGGCTATTTGGACAGAAATTACATCTACAGGGGACTACAGGCACGTATTCCACTAACATGTCACCACTGGTATTCGGTAGGCCTCATGCATTGAATATTCATGTAGTCCTACTGCAACAGATTACTGGCACTTTATTCAAGGGACATGTTAGAAAGTGAGGTTAAATTATAGTCAGACTAGTGTGTGTCCTAGCAAAACATGGGCTTTTGTTCCCATACCCCTCAAAGCAGTGTCCCCTTGTAACTACCATAACAATAAGTCATCTATGCTGTATGAATATTTCACCCAGTTAGTATGTCACACAGCATTAGGACAGTAATGTACAATTTGAAGCTACATTTTATGTATTAGTTAACTGAGAATAGCAAAGTACATATTATGCAGATGATGATGTGATGAATGTTCCCTTGGCTGTCAAGCAAGTGCTCTGGCTTGAAGGACTAAGGCAGGTAGCTTGTGTGATGGTGTTAAGGGTTCTAATCCCAAAATACCTAGATATCTTGCATGCTCATCATTGAGAAAGAACTTTTTAAATTAAAATGGCAGCAATATCAGAAATATCATTTGGAGGTTTGCCTAAGGGAAGGCTTGGTCCCAAGGCAACTACACATTCTTAAAATGCCCTCATATGTAGACTGTCACTGTGAATTACTTGCTGAATGGCAGAGAATGAATATCTTAATGCCAGTATTGGCTATTTAAAACTTTTAATAGCCTCAGCAGAGAAAGAAATTAAAGTGCATTAAGTGTCTATCAGATGACAACATGATGAGCTTTTGAACCAGTTTGGTCAAGAGCTATTAGACAAGTATATAATTGATGTTCTGGACTCTTTGTCTGTGTATGAAAGGAAACTTATTAAGCAGAAAATGAAGAAAATATCTAGGGATCAGAACTTTCACTCTGGCAATGTGCTTACCAGGCCAAGATATAATGAAAGCAAAAGGGCAGCTTCCAGTTTGAATGCAACAGCAGTTCCCACTATTCTCACCCCAAATTCTGCCTCCACAAATTAATTGATGGCTCCTCCAATGAGTGATGTGATGACATAAACTACTGGGGCCAGTGTAGAGGAATCTACCAGAGATCTTGGAGCCAGAAGGAAAACTATTCAAGTGACAGCCCAGGTGCACAATCCCTCTGCCACCGACAGTGTTTCTAACACTGCTTCAATTCGTGGAGCAGATTCTTCTTTTCCTTTAGTCCAGCAGAGACTGTTATACCCGTTACCTGTGAGGGAATTGAAAACATCTCAGCAGCACGAATGCCCACGAGGTTGCAGCTGCAGCAGGCAGAAGAGGAAGTTAGAGGGAAGTGTAACAAGCCCCATGAGCATCAAGAAGGTGTTCACAACTGTAAAGAAGCTTAGTTTGTAACCTTTCTATGCATACCCTTACAGAAAGTGAGTTGGGACTTCTTCATAAGGTCTTATCGCTTATTCCTACAAGGTACTCTGACTTTACTGATTTCATTTTAGACATCAAGCTCTTTACCAGAAATTTAATGCTCAAACTTATGTATAAAAATGCTGGCAGTAGTAATTCTGATAAACATGATATCTTTGGAAACCTAGTATTTTCATACCAATTAATAATTCTTTATTTAATGCCTTTGAAAACTTATGCTTGGATGATATTTATAAATTAACTTTATCTGACGTTTCTAATGCTAGAACTAATAGAAAGAAAAAATGTTTTAGCTTAACTAAAGGCGAACATCTAGCACTGAAAAATTTGCAGAGCAATTCTGAAATAGTGGTGAGACCAGCAGACAAGGGAGGGTCTGTAGCGGTGCTTGACAATGAGTGGTATAAACAGGCAATGCTAACTATGCTGGCAGATGATGCATTTTACACAAAGATTAATTATGGTTGTGTTAAATTCATGATAAAGAATGTTAGTGATACTCTGAATGCATTGTTGAGTAGAAATTTAATAGATAAGAAACTTTTTGATTATTTTTTAATAATGCATTCTGCCATAACTGTTATAGAGGGACTTCCTAAATTACATAAAGATAGTATAAATCCACCCCTATGTCCCATTGTCTTTGGCTGAAACTGGTGTACTGAATCTATCTCAGTTTATCTGGAAAAGTATTTTAGACCCATGCTAGATAAGATTAACCATGTGTTGAAAGACACTGTGATCTGCATGCTTTATGGAAAATTATAGCCATAGTGAAAAGCATTTGATATTGGTAACACTGGACTTTACAGCACTTTTTACAGTGATACCCAACAACCGGGGTGTAGAGAGCATTGAATGCTTTTTAAGAAGGTTCAGTAATACTATTGATGATGAGCTGGCCAAGATAGATGCTCTTTTAAGGTGTGTGTTGGAGAATAATGTATTCCTGTTTGATGGTAAAGTTTATTGGCAGTGTAATGGTGTAGCCATGGGCACATCTTGTTCCAACAGCTACGTTAACGCTGTCATGGTTGCATGGGAATTGGAACATGTTTTACAAGGACCTTTTTGTAAGCATGTATTTCTTTACAGGAGGTTTGTGGATGACTTGTTTGTCCGATGGGAAAGCACTGAAGAACAGTTTAAAGATTTTGAAAGTTACATCAATACAAGTACCACTTTTTTGCGATTCATCTCTACATGCTCCATATCAAGTATTAATTTTTTTTGATGCATGTGTAGAAGTTGATGACACTGGTAGTATATATACTAAGCTCTATAGAAAACCCTGCGTTGTCAACCACCTGCTTTCTTATGATAGTATGCACCCTTCAGATATTTTTAGGAATGTGATACATAATCAGGTGTTCAGAGCCTCAAGACTTAATCTACATGAAGAAGATTTTTAGCAGCAGGTCAAGGTATTGAGCCAAGAACTGACAGACAGAGGATATAATGAGGCAGATGTCCTAATTGATGTTAATGAGGTAACAGGATTGAGGGGAACTGTAGCTAAGCCTTATTTTATTTTTCTAAACACAACTACAGAGGTGAACAGGCCTCCAGACAGCCATCCAGCATGAAACATAAGGTTCCTTTATACTATTCAGACAATGTTTCTTCCTATATGGATATAGTGAGGAGACATTGGGGTGTTCTTACCACAGACAGGGATATTTGTTAACTGATAGATGCTGAGCCTAAGTTTTTATTTAGGAATATGAAGTCCCTCAAAAGGTGGTTATGCTATCCTAGGAGTACGTTTCATTCAAATAGAGCAGTTAAAATGCAACTATTGCAAATATATTGATAACACAACTAACTTTGAACATCCAGATCAGAATAGAGTGTTTCATTTTCAGGTGAAAGCCACATGTGATAGCCAAAATATAATTTATATAGCCTATTGCCTTAAATGTAAAAAAACATATATAGGCAAAACAGACCTTTCAAAGAAAGGATTTGAGAACAAATTTATTATATCAGTAGGAGAAATAAAACCAGTGCTTTGGCCAAGCATTTTATCAGTACGAACTCTGAACACACGTTTAAGTTTATGGCCATAAGTAGAATTTTTGAGAATATCAGGGAGGGAGATATACTTAATACGACCAAGCAGTTAGAGGCCAGATGAATTATTAGACCTAGGTGAGACTCAGGGCATGGTTTAAGTGAATATGTAGAACTTAAACCTAAGCTAAAATCCAGGCCATTGTTTTTCTCTCTTAGCTGTCTCACCAATGAAGTATGCTTGCTTATATATATTCTTTACATATTTTTTATATATACACTTTTATAGATGAAGAAGTGTTAAATTTCAAAAAATTGTGTTTATATATATATATATATATATATATATATATATATATATATATATATATATATATATATATATATATATGGATCCCTATCACAACACCGACCATACAAACCCGACACTCAAAACGACACCAAAACACCGAAAATGCACAAAACCGACAACTCACAAAACCAAACACCATAACACCGACACCCAAAACACAGACACACAAAACGTAAACTACACATAACACACAATTATACATGCACTAACCCTAACCCAAACCCTAACCCTAAGGTCCGACACTACGCACTTACCCTACCCGCACCCTAACCCTAACTCACTTAACCCGCCACTAAACCTACATTCCGTCAGTATCGCACACTTACCCTATCCGCACCCTAACCCTAACTCACTTAACCCGCCACTACACCTAAAGTCCATCACTACCACACACTCACCTTTCCCACACCCTAACCCTAAATCCCACACTATCTCACACTTGCCTGTCTGCTCCCTAACGCTAAATCCCTCACTATCGCACACTTACCTGTCCGCTCCCTAAAGCTAAGTCCCTCACTAGCACACACTTACCTGTCCGCTCCCTAACACTAAATCCCTCACTAGCACACACTTACCTGTCCGCTCCCTAATGCTAAATCCCTCACTATCGCACACTTACCAACTCGTGCTCACACGTTGCCCATGTCGGTGTTTCGGCTGTCGGGATTTCACATTGTCGATCATCTGTCTCGTCAGTCTTCTAGAAGCACATTTTAGTTATATTTATTAGCATCTGATGAAGTAGGCTTTCCTGCAAAAGCGCTTATGTTTTAACATTAAAACTTCAACTGAAACTGGAAACCTCGGTCGTACCTGAGTTCTTCTGTGTTTTTATTATTGTTTTTACAGAAGCTGGTTAGCTATGTCTGCAGGATCAGTACATGTGGTATCATTAACTATGAGTCTGGCACAAATCTGGGCCTTTTTTTTAGGTTATGGCTGTAACTGTAGAATACCTTGTGGTTGTCCTTTGTGTAGGAGGCTAATTTGGACCCATACTTTGTTTTGGAGGACTTCACAACAAATCTTATTTGCTTGTTTAAACTGAGGAGGGAGTGTTTCCAGTTTAGGGGGCTCTTTCCCTCCTACTCTTAGACAACAATGTCTTCCTGTTATTGTAAAGCTTGTTAATGGCAGTTGTCCACCAGGCAGGTTTGTTCTTCTATGAGATGCTTGTTTTGCTCCTATCAGGTACAGCTGAGTCAATGCAGTTATACAGGTGTTTGTATACAGCACTGATGTACATCTTGGCATAGTTGTCAGTTCCATATGAGGGGGAAGGTGCAGTGAAGCTATTTATACCATCCCATAGGAGGTTAAAATCTGCTTTGGTTAAGTTTTTTAATTTATTTGCTGTGGGGGTGTCAGGTGTGATACTTACTTTGAATGAGATCGATTTGTGGTTAGATATCACCAGCGAGGACCTCACAGTGGGGCTGTTACAGTGGTTCCCCCATGTTGATAAGCACCCGAGCTGGTATGTTGGCTTCCCTTGTCAGGATGTCAACCAGCTGGTCCAGGGCATAGTAGTTAATGAAGCTGAGTAACCTTTGGGTAAGTGTGTTTCACCATGAGTAATCTACCCAGTTGGTGGGTAGTTTAAGTCATCCAAAACCATATTGTTAGGATGTATCTTGATAGACTTGAGTTGATCCAAATAAGCAGAGTGGGTGTTTTGATTAATGGAGGGGCTCCTGTAGCTGGCAATGACATGATTAGGTGGCCTACAAACAGTCAATAGCACCTGAAGTATATCCAGGGAATTATAATGCTTAACCAATCTGGATGTGTATGTACCCTTAATGAATATTTATACACAGCCTCCATTAGTTTGCACTCCTTCAGTCTGAGGCCTGAATATGTGGAAGGAGGTGTAGTCTGGTATGGCTGTGGTGCTCTCCACAACCTTGAACCAGGTCTGTGTGACTGCGCAAATGTTTGCATCTTTCAAGGTGAGGACAGCTTCAAGTGAGTGCAGTGTTGTGTTGACACTCCTAGCATTTAGCAGCATAACCTTGATGTTGTTTGTACATGGGGTTTTACATTGGATATTTTGTCCTTGAGAAACCTCCTAAAAAGGGGACTATGAGGGTGGCAAGAGCCTTAGCCAGTAGTCGAAATCCCAGGGGTAGATGAAGGCCATCTCTGTTAAAGCATCAAGGTCTGTTAAGCATGTCATCCCAGGCTGACAGATAGTGGATCCCCACAGAATGACATCAGATGGTAAACCAATTATTGAAGTCACTTATTTTCTGTTTGTATTGAGGCATCATCCTAGGTGAAGGTAAAATGTAGCTGAAAGCCAAGGGCATATATGCCTGACACATAGTCTGAGAGCTCAGTCAAGTTTCTCCTAATACAGTCCAGAGAGGTATGTCTCAAGTTGTATATACCAACAAGAACTACGACGTAGTCATAACAGTACCTGTTGCTGGTAGACTTGAGTGCATGTGTGATACGTTGTATCCTGGCACCTCACAGACAGCTGACTGTGATGTTTCACTTATGTAGCCTGGTAAGAGGCCCATCAATGTGTCTCATGATGTAATCACCTCTGACTAATATGTTTGAGTTTGTGTTTTGCCTTAAGGGTTTGACCTGTGAGACAGTGGTGTGTGAGTTATTAGGTGTACTGTTTTCTGCAGAGGTAATATTTATGTGTGGCATGCTTGTGTTTATGTTTGTGAGGTGTTGGGTGTTTATGTATGTTTCTGGTAAGGACGTTCACATATGTCAGTATGTGTGATGTGGGTTTGGGTGGAGTAGGAGGTGAGGTGTGCATGTTGGCAACCCACTCATTATCATATGTACTGACTGGTATGTGAGAGAGCATTCATACAAGGTTTTTAATATAGTTGCATTTCTCACACATTGTGTTTGTGTGGAGCAGGAGAACAGGGTTGGGGATGCTGTCCACATCTCTTCAACAGTCATTGATAATGCCATTAGCAATAAATTCTTGCTTGTGTGTATGTCACAACAGGCCATGGTTTGGCAGTGGCGTGACAGATGCTTAAATATAACATGTTATCACCTTTATGTTGCCATCCTAAGGTAAAACTGTACCTGACAGTGTGGGACGGCACTGTAGATTGATTATGCTGCTTTGCCAGGCATGCAGCACTTGCACGAACCATATTCCTGTTATTAGGAAGGGTCGCAATAGCAAACTTACAAATGGGAACATAAATGTACAGTATGACATACCTAGGACATGAGAGAGGGACAGAAACATTGTCCAAAGGTGGTCAATCCTCTGTAGTAGGCCTTACATCCATGTCATGCAGATCACCACCATTATACTCTTGAAGGGCAGGCTGCATGAATTGCTGTGAAACTGTTACCTAACATGGATCACTGCTGCTGTGGAACTTGCTAGAGCAACCTATGTCACCTGACACTGAACATTATTTTATGATGCAGCAGCTGTGCTCGTAATCACCATAAGGTCAGTACCCTAGTCAAATCCTACGAGCCTCGGAACCCAAGGCATAATACATGCAAAAATCAAACAACTGGTCTGGTTGCTAATCAAGGCATCTACCTGGAAAAGGCTACAACAAGCTTACAGAGCCTTGCATCATCTGGAACAAGTGTGTGGATCAACAAACAGGCTGTGGCCTACTTTTTATCTTGATATCAGTGCTAACATTTTGCTTCTGGTGAGAGAAAAAGAATAGGAGATTTGTATCTCAGCAGAGTGAGGCTGTGGTAAGACCAGCAGTAGTAGTATTCAGGCAGCAGCAATTCAGGCGACTCCCCTCTTTTCAGCAGTCTTCACAAGATAATTGTTTTCAGTAAGCACTGCTTGATTAGTGTCTAACTTCAGAATAACTACCTAAATACTCCATCCTTAACTTTACAGGGTGTACATATTAGTTTCCCCTCCAGTGTCTGGCAGTGCTCTCTACAGACTCAGACACCGTGGGCCTTGGGTGACTTTTGTCTTGGAAACCATGACGGAATTAACTCCAATACTGAGTTGCACACTGGACAACCAGCATGCAGTGACAAGCACTGTCCTCATAGCTGCAGAAATGATACCTGTGACATTGACTGATATTCTCAATACAACCACTTAATCAATAAAAAAGGATCTGTTACTATTGATATGAGGTTTCCCACTATGACCTCTACCTCCTTGGTGGAGATGGGCATCCTGAGGCAATGTAGAAATCACCTCATGTTTACTGACAACCACTTAATTCTTAAACAAACTGATATGGTACGTGAAAGATGTATATATACAATGTCACTGGAGGCAAAGCTCTCACATAAAAGTATATCTAATGTCAGTAACGTAGTCAGTGGTACACAAGCAACACCCATCACGCAAAATTCAAAGCAGGCATGAGCTGAGGCACAGACATGTAACCTTCATAAATCACAAAGACCTCATAGAGACTGTCCCAGATAACAAATACCCTCAGCAGCCCCATATGCACTGTGTTTAAACAGCACCCATATCAACACATAGAGCTACATCTCATGGAAGACCAACCTATAAGCCCATAAGGCAAGCCAACACACAATCCAACATTCTAGTCATCGCAGACTTCATTGTGAGACACACTGATGTCCCCTCACCAAGCTAAGGAGAAATGCATGGTCACTTGCTTATCATGGGCTCTGATCTGCCACATTATGTATGTGCTTATGTCATTGGACCACAAGTAACGCAAACTCAACATGTCAATGATACAACTATATTAACAGCCTGGAATACATGCTGCCTTGCACACTATTCAGTACAAATGACAATGAGCAGTTTGACACCATGCACACCTCACCTCCCACTACACTCAAATCCACATCACACATACCTACATATGTGGAGATCCTCACCAGAAACATACATAAACACCAGAGACCAAGCAAATACAAACTTAAGCATGCTACAGATAATACATCCACTGCAGAATGCAACACACACATTATAGTTCTTGCTCCAGTCTCTCACCTGTCAAGCTCTTAAGGCAAAACAGTAAAACAAACATATTAGTCATGTGGTATTCCATTGTTTGACAAACAGATGTCCCTCTCACCAGGCTGGATAAGGAGGAGGGCACAGTCAGCTGTCTGTCAGGTGACATGATCCGCCATATCACACATGCACTCACATATCCCAAAACAGGTACCGTTATGACTGTCATAGTCCATGGTGTGAATGACTTGAAATGTACATCTCTGGACTATATGTAGAGAGACATGAATGAACTGTCGGACTATGTGTCTCAGGCAGCCTTAAGCTGCATTTTACCTTCACCTAGGATAATGCCTCAATACAAGCTGAAAATGATTGACTTCAATAATTCCCTCAGTTTCTGGTGTCATTCTAAGGTGATACAGTATCTGTCATCCTGGGATGACATGATCAACAGACACAGATGCTTTACCAGAGATGGTCTTCATCTGTCATCCCTAGGATTTCAGCTACAAGGTTCATGCCACCCCCATAGTGACCTTTTTAGGCAGTGTCTCAAGGATAAAATCCCAGACATGAAAACTCCATAATACAACAACATCAAGCTTACGTTGCTAAATGCTAGGTCTCTTAACATGAAACTGCACTCACTAGAAGTCCTCACCTTGGAAGACTTATATATTTGTGACGTCATGGTGACATGCTTCACAGCTGTGGGGAGCACCCCAACCATATCGGCTAATACCTCCTTCCACACATTCAGACCACAAACTGAAGGCATGACAATTTAAGGAGGTGGTGTTTCCATAGTCATTACAGATGAATACACATCCAGATTGGTTGCACAGCAGGATTTCCTGGGAATACTTCAAGTGCAATTAACTGTTGGTAGGATGCTTATTCAAGTCATTGCCAGCTACATGAACTCCTCTGTGGATCAGGACAACCACTCTGCCTATTTGGATCTACTTGAGTCTATCAACCTATATCCAAACACCCTGACTTTGAGTGACTTTAAATACCCATCCATTGGCCGGAATTGCTTGTGCTGTAGGTCACTTGCCCAAAGGTTCCTCGACTTTGTTCACTCCAGTGCACTGGACCTGCTGGTTGACACCCCAACAAGGGGTGCCAATATCCTGGATCTAGTGCTTACCAATATGGGGTTCCACTCTAGCACCTTCACTATGAGGTTTTCACTAGTGAGATCTGACCACAATTCAGTCACATGTGAACTAAGTATCATATGCCCCCCAACCATCAAATAAACTAAAACACTCCTTCAAATCAGATAATTACCTCATACAGGATGGTATAGATAGCTATATTCCAACCCCACCCCCTCAGATGGAATTGGCAACTATGGACAGGTCTACACCAATGTGTCATACAAACACTTTTTTAACTGTATTGACTCGCCCATACCCGATAGGACCAAAACAAGCTCCACAAGGAAGAGCAAACCTGACTGGTAGACAACTGCCATTAACAGGCTTTACAATAAGGGGAAAAATAGCTGTTTAAGAGTAAGAAAGAGAGTGAGCCCTAAACTGGGAGCACTCCCTACTCAGCTTAAACATTATAATAAGGTTTCTTGTGAATTCCTCACAAGCAAACTATGAATTCAAATTAGCTTCATCCACAAAGGACAACCAAAAGGTGTTATTTAGTTAAATCTGTCACCTAAAAGGGTAGAGCCAGATCTGTGTTGAACTAGTAGTTAATTATAGCACATATCCTGAGCCTGTGGACATAGCTCATCTGTCAGCTGACAGGTTCTGTGAATACCTCACCCCCCCTGTCCCCGCCACATGTACCCCATGACATACATACCACCTGTGCCCTACCTGGTATCTCTAAAGAGCAAGTCGCAAACACCCTCTCTAAGGCCAAACACACAGCATCTATGGGACCTGATAACATCCCAGGCTACATCCTACATGGCCTACAACAGGAATTAGCAACACCATTGGGTACTCCTTTCAAATGTAGTCTAAGCACTGGCTTTGTCACAGATAAATGGAAAATGACCACCATTATTCCCTTGCACAAAAGTGGTGCTTCCACTGACCCCAGGAAACATAGAGCTATTAGCATTACTAGCCTTATCTTCAAGGCCATGGAGTGAATAATCACTGAGCTTATCTACAAATATATAGATAAGCTCCAAACAGCTGTCCCTAGTCAGTTTTGATTTATCAAAGGAAATAATGCCTGCGAAACATTGTGTACTTCTTCGAGACAGTAACCAAGGACCTGGATGAGGACAAATCCATGCATACAGCCTACCTAGACTTTGCCAAGGCATTTGACACTATCCCCCACTCAGGCATCATTGACAAAGTCATCCCTCTAGGTATCAACCCTTATATCATTAGATGGGTCGCTAACTGGCTCAGTGATGCAACCCATAGAGTGAAAATAGTGAAATACACCTCCAAGATCAGACCTGTCACCAGTGTTGTTCCACAGGGATCCATCCTGGCACCTCTACTGTTTGGAATATGGTTGTCCCAAGTACAAGCTAAAACTAAAATTATGTGGTTGACAACACTTGCTGATGACTGCAAACTGGGAGCAGTCATAGAATTTCCAAATGATGTCAACATCCTACAAGAGGGTCTTACACAAACAAATGATCGGTGCCAAATTCATGGCCTTAACCTCAATGCAAAAAAAAATGTATTATCATCCCTCTCAGTAAGTGCGATGTTTGTATTAACAACCACGTCAGTAACAAAACCCTATGTATGCACTCATTGACGAGAGACCTGGTCACACAGGACAGTAACCATACCTTTGATCACCACGTCTCTACAGTGGTAAAAAGGGCATTCTATAGTGCTCATCTCATAAGTAAGGCCATTGCACCCAGAAGAGTAAAAGTGGTTATAACTTCTCTGTACTCTCTCCTCATCAGGACAATAAGGGAATAGACTGTCCCTTTTGGTATGCACCTTTGCAAGCACCTGCAGCAACTGGAAAGACCACAAAGGTTCCTCAAAGGACAATTCAAGGTTTTCAGCATCTGTTCTGTGTGAATCATCTGAATTCCCCATCACCTTATTCTGTTTCATGAAGACTACTCAGAAGAGATCTATGCTTTGCATATAAGGCAGTCTGTGACCAGGCTTTATTGGAAATGCTGCATATCGACAAATCAAATGGTACACGGGTCATGGGTTACTAACTCTGTGCACCTTAACCTGGTATGTGACAGTAATACAACATGCTGGAGAGTCAGATTTGACTCCCAGAGGTTACCACACCTTTGAAATTGACTCACACTTCATGTCAAACAGCGCACCACATTGGTCCTCCGAAAATGCAATCTGGACACTTGGATGTGTAACTATAAATTCATGCCACGGGTTCTATCTGTGTCCCTCTTGGACAGGGGCAATTGTTGCTGATCATGGAAATAAGGGTAGAACTTGGCTAGGTTTGTGAGGGCCATAGAGCTGTTAGCCTACTACATTTCTATGATCCTATGATATGACCCAGTCATAGTCCATGTGGGGGAACATGACCTGTGACCTACCTCCTACTTATGCATACTATTTGAGCTCTCAGTAAACATCTGTACACTCACTGACACATAACTTAAAGCCACAGAGAGCACAACAACAGTGCAAGTTTATTATGCCTTTCACACAATTAGAACAGTTGCTTCACAGGCAGGGACTAAAGGTGGAGGTGTCGCTATGTACATCACAACTAAAGATACCTCAGGGCTGGTCAAACAGGACAATGCTGTTGAGCTGCACCTGCTTCAAATCACAATAGGTGAAATCCAATACTACATCCATGAAAGCTGTACCCCTCCCCCCATGGATCAAGAAAGCTGTATCATGTATTTAAACTTATTGGAAACATTAGTCATCCCACTCAATATCATATGCATGGGTGACTTGCAGTATCCCAGTATTAACTGGGAATCCTATACGACACCGAACATATAGAGACAGAGGTTCCTGGATTTTGTAAACAATAACTCCCTGGACCAGACAGCCAGTACACCAAATGGGGAGCAACCATAGTGGGTGTGGGCCTCAGCAGTATGGCAGAGTCATGCACACCCTGTACTGTAATGTCTTCCCTGGTAAGGTCCATACACAAATGGTCTCCTTTGAAGTAGAAATAAAGCATAGCCCCCATCTTCACATGGAACATTCAGAACTACTGTAAGGCTGACCTCCAGCTATTAGGTGAAACATTGTCCAAATCTCAAGCCCTCATAAACACCTAGAATACTTCAGCCTATGCAGATGTATTCACAGAAAACATGGATGAGCATGTTGCTAGCTGCATAGAGGCAGTGATACCCACCAGGGAGAAGTACAGACCTAACTCAAAATCAAGCCACCTTGATGGGATCACAGAGTTGATAGGCTGTATAACAGAAGGAAGAAACTCATGGCAAAACATAGGGGTGCAGCACACAGGAGGATAAAAACATTCATAAAGTAAACAAATAAATCAGAGGGCAAATGAAGTATACCACAGCCAGACTTGATGTAAGTTCAGGCTCCCAGGCCGACAACCACAAAGCATACATTAGCTATGTCTGCAACTGCAAAGGTAAGACACAATTGTGTGCATATCTCATTGTAATTGGAACCACCTGTAATGTGGCAGATGATATAGCAAACCTCCTGGCTCTTAAATTGGGTCGCACCATTACACCTGTCTCCCCCTCAAACTTCCCTCAGGAAATACCATCAAATATAATTACCCCTACTATCACTTGGGATTTGGTCCTTCATGCTCTCTTTCTAAGACCAAGCACATTGCATCAATGGGCTCAGACAATATCCCAGCATGCCTTGTATATAGAAACATGCCCTTTCAGAGCCTCTGGAATTAGTATTCCACTGTAGCCACCAAACAGGCATGGTGCTTCATGAATGGAGAACAGCAACACTCATTCCTCTGCACAAAGGTGGGCCATCTACAGGCCCTGGAGACTACAGACCAAGAAGACTCAGTAGTCTGATATGTAAAGCCATGAAAAAAAAATATCTTGGAAATGATTCATAGAGATGTGCTACACCTGCAGACACTGGACCAAACCCAGCTTGATTTTGTCAAGGGCAGAGCATGTCTACCCTACTTGGAGGACCACTTTGAGAAGGTAACCAAACCAATGGATGAGGGAAAAATTATTCACTTCACCTACCAAGGCCTGGCAAGGCATTTAACACTATAACCCCATCACACATTGTTAACAAACTCAAGAGGTTAGGTACAAACTAGTATGTCAGCTGGTGGCTAGCCAAGTGGTTGACAGACAGGATCCAGGATGTTTGCATTGGTGAATGCACCTCTACCGTGAGGCTAGTCACAAGTGGACTCCTTCAGAAATCATTTCTCGGACTGCTCCTTTTAGGCATTTACTTCTCCATAGTCACGGCAACTGTCTGTGGTCTCTGTCTGACTAAATTTGCTGATGATTGCATATTAGGAGTTCTCATTGAATCCCACACTAACACAAATGTTATCCAGGAGGGGCTGATTCACATGTACAGTTGTTGTCAGAGACATGGACTAACACTAAATACTAAGAAATGCACAATACTATCCTTTGGGAAGTCATCCACCCCTGGCAACTATCGTATTGACAGCACACCTCCAACAGTTGATCCAGTAGTCAGGGACTTATGGACACATAGATAGTGATCTAGCCTTTGACTGTCACGTGCCTGTAATATTGGGGAAATCATTCTATGTTGTGCAAAATATAAACAAAGGTATGGCATGTAAATCCAAGGAAGTCATTGCTCCACTGTATTAGGCATTCATCAGACATATCATTGAGTGCAATGCCACCTTTGTATGCAACTAACCAGACCTATCTGCCAACTGTAACATCCACAGAGGTTCCTCACTAAAGTGCTACACAGTGTACATACCTACACCTTGCCTGTGGTATAAATAGGACATGCTGGAGAGACAGGTATGTAACCCAGAGACTACACCCTATATGGAACAGCCTCCCAATCTGTGTGAAGCAGAGTTCCACCCTAATGCAAATCAAGTACAAGTTATACAGTTGGATGGAGAACAGGACAATCATACATGGTTTAGGACCAATGTCTCTAATGGACACAGGAAAACTGCTGATGGTTCATTTCCCATGCTCTGGCTTGTAGAGGTTTCAGCTCCCAAAACCCTGCTGACACTTAAAGGGTATCAGGCTTTGACAGAGTTTAGGGATGCATGGCTAGGCTTAAAGAAGCCCTTCTGTTCATTAGCCCATTAGTTCATTAGCCCATTAAACACATATGAACCTATGAACCCATGAACCTATATTGTTTTACCTTTCTGATGACATTTTTCTTCTTGCTGGCTTTTATTTCTGTGCTCTGATGTTGACGGGTTAATTGTAGATGTTTACCCATAGGTGTGCCCCAGCCATTCCTTAAAGTGAAACATAAACATTTCCATGAGACACCTGCCATTGTGTGACGACACAACCATTACAACAGCATCCATCGTGACATACCCACGTTATTATGGTATACTCATTATAAATGGCAAGGTGTAATATCTGTAAATGAATAGTACAAGTAGTATGTCAAAAGCAACAATGGATGAAACAAATTCATATTAATGTACATAGCCACCCTGTGCATCAGACACATAGCTTTATTTCCCTGCATCCATGACAAAGATGATAGGGATGTGGCACAAGTGTCATTACTTAAACAGGGAGTTTTGTTGGGGTGCATGAGGCCTAAGCTGACCCAATAGGTTGGCAAGCATGTGTGTGAGTCAGGAAGGGAAGCAGGCAAGATGGACTATGGAAATGTGGTGTGTGTGTCTGTAGGTGACCTGAATGTGACAGTGGTATGTGAGTGTCTGTGTGAATAGAGCCAAGCTCAGTGCTAGCCCTATGTGTGTATGTTGGACAGCTATGAGGCATGCAAGGTAGAGCTGAGAGTTCATTGTCTCCACTCCAGAACATGTGAACTGGTTATGCCAAGAGTTGTAGTGGCACATCCATACCCAAAGTCAGATGCTGTGCTACTATCTGAGGGTGACTGGTGCATGCTGGGAACATGTCCTCCACAGGAATGCTGATGACCATGAGCCCATGGCCTGACACATCTGAGTGTGAACAACACACTGCCTTCTGGATTGCTTAATGTACTGCCACTACGGGAGCATGATTTTGCACTGCCATGTTGATTCTCAGCAGATGTAGTTGCTCACCTAAGTTCATGAGGCTGACGCTCAACTCCAACCAGATGTTCCATCACAGACATCATGCGTTCCAAGACAGATAGTGTGTGATCTGTTTCAGACCACTGACTTTCCACTGCATCGGTCAACTATTCCAAGGTATCGGCAACATGGTGGAGGCAGTCACAGATGTCAGACTGTGCTGCATCCATAACCCTGAACATTCATCGGGAGTTCCTTTATGAATGTGCTTGTGCCTCCATGGTGGCCCTAAACATATGCCAAGAGACACGTGATGAGACACCTGCAACATGTGGTAGAGGGACTGCATGCCTCCTAAGAGCACCCTTATTAATCCACCTGTGTGGAACCTTGCCAACTGTTTGGCTATGTCCAGTGTCGACAGTCACTACAGCCACAGTAGCCAGACTTCCCTGTTCAATGTCCCCACCTTCCAACTGTCCAATATCTGTGGCCACAGGGGACTTGGTTTGCATAGGCATATGGGCTGTGTATGGTGATAATGAGGGTGGATGAAGAATGTCAACGTCTTTGTCAGATTCAGCACCTGCAGCCCCCATCTGTGCCTCACTTTGGCCAACATCATCTTCAGAGTCTGAAGAGATACTGACATCAGGTTGTGAAGGGGACAAAGACCAACCTCCCTGGTCACTTGTGACAAAAAGGGAATAGCTTGACATTAATACCTGCACTACTATGCATAGCTTGACATTAATACCTGCACTACTATGCTCTGCCGTACTATGCTGGAATATATATTAAGCTGTACACACTGCTGTAACTATTACACACTTGTATGACCCACAGCCTCATATAGCATGATATGAAGACATTATTTTCTAACCCAAATCTATAATTATTTGCAAATAAAAGTTCTTTAAAAAATAATCTCATGAGCAAAACATAAATGATGTACATTGTTGACATTCTGCAAAACTCTGCACAATTGACCTTTTTTAAAATCCAGACCACTAAAACATTAAGTAATATGGATTATTACATAAAATGTGTCTGTTATATGTATATTTTATTTCATCTTATGCAGAATATAAGGCAAATTAATGTACAGATGTATGCAATTTTAATTACTCTATGTCATAGTTCTATATGTGTTTTCATTGGTTGAACCATATTTTAAATACCAATGTTTTAACTGTTTTTATGAGTCTGAAGAAGCGATCAGCTGACTTAGATCGCAAAAGCGCTTGCTCTTGTTTAATAAAGTGGTGTGAAACTGCAAGTGAACCGTTTCCTACCTTGACTACTACATCTCAGTTACAACTTTTGGTTTTATAAAGGGCACTACTGTGAAGCTGCAAGTGATTTATTTCCTGACGTGGATTATTCCATTTTTATCTTCAGCTGTGGTCTAACCATTGGTCTTTTCATTTTTTTCGCTTGAGGTGTATACCAGGCGTTTATCCAGCTTTTTTTCCTTTCACGTGTTTCTTGGACTGTATTTAAAAGCTGGGACATGGCTGAAGGTAATGACAACAATAAGAATCAATGTGAACGACTAGTTGGACTACTACATATATATTCCAACCCCTTGATGCTAAACCCTATTTTTCCAGTGAATGAAAGAGAACAAGTGGACTATGATACGCATAAGAAATTCACTGAACTGTATAGAGATCTGGAGAATAAGTTATATAGTTTTAAAAGGCTACAGTGACAAAGGTTTCATCTAGAAGCATTATTAAAATATAAAATAGTGCCAAGAGGTCTCAGAGTATTATATATGCCTACTTATGGTGAGACCTACCCTGAATTACTTCAAAAATGGCAGAATTTAAATTTGCAGCTTAGCTATGATTATATGCATTTGCTTATAGAATTTTTTAAACCACAAGAAAAAGAGCTAGCTGATGAGATAAAGAGGCTACAAGAACAACTGACTAATAATTTTCCTATAGAGGTACTAGGCAGTAAATTAGATGAACTTGCTGACAGTATACAGGGCTATGATAAGAGATTGCAGAATACTAAAACTAAAAAATTGCAAAGGGACCTCAATGACTTTCAATGTAACTTTTCGTGGCCAAGAAGAACAGCCGTGAGTACAGAAAATGTAGAAAAAATGACTACAGTACAGATTTCTGAAAATTCAAATATGCAGAATCAGAATCCCTGTGAGAACAGTGATGTCAGCACAGAGAGAGTATGTATAGAACCTCCCACATTTGAAAATGGTGGAATGGCAAAAGAAACTTTCCAAATGGCTTGCACTAACAGAAGGATGGATTCCAGTGTTAATTCTGACTCAGTAGCTTTTTTGGAGCAAAAGGAAGCTACACAAACCTCAATCCTTCCATTTGTGTTAAAGAAGGTGCTGCCAATAAGGGATAGGTCGAGCAGCAGGAATCAAAGAGGGAGAACGCGATTACAGCAGAGAGAATGAGTGACTCCTGCATATATGAACACCAGGAGCAAGAACCAACAAAATACTTGGTAATTAATATATCTAGCTTTTCTTTAACTGATGCACAAGCCTCGTTGTTAAATAGAGGCCTGAACTTTATTCCAGCACAGAAAACAGTATTAACTGATTTATTAAAAGAGCTGAAGTTATTTTCTCGTAACCTAACACTTAAAACCATGTTTAAAAGAAACGTATTTCATAATATGTTTAAACAACCTAGTGCCTTTGTACCCAAGATACATCCCACAGTTGAAACTTTCACTAATAAGTGTGAGCATGAAATTAGAGAGATGCATGCTAAAAATCTTCCACCTAGATTTTATAATTTGAGTAAATCAGAAACTGAAGCACTGTCAGAACTAAAGGATTCTCACAGCATTGAAATTAGGCCTGCTGACAAGGGGGGCAGTGTAGTAGTAATGGATAAGGTTTTTTATTACAAGAAAATGATGGAACTTTTGAATGATAAAGATACTTATGTTGAACTAAATGAGAGACAAGTACAAGGTATAATTGACAGGATATCTGTATATATTTTTGACTTATTGATTACTAATTACGTATCAGAGGAATTGTTTGACTACTTTCAGATAGAACATCCAACTATACCCATTATTTATGGTCTACCTAAAATTCACAAAGACATCACACAGCCCCCTATGAGACCTCTTGTATCCAGTAAAGGATGGTCCACAGAATCCATCTCAATTTATATTGAACAAAATTTACAAATAGTCCTGAAATCATGTGAGACTATACTAAGGGATACAAAGGCATTTCTGCGACTGTTATATAATAAGACCAGGAATATTAATAGAAATTATATGTTTGTGACAATGGATGTCACTTCACTGTTCACAGTGATACCGAATAAATGGGGTATTGAGAAAATATGTGATATTCTGACATTGAAACAAGTTTTTCAAAGCACTAAGATTAATTTGATATGTGAGTTGCTTGATATTGTCCTAGAAAATAATGTCTTTATATTCAATGACAAGTTTTATCTACAGAAAGTTGGTGTAGCAATGGGCACGGCTTGTGCTAACAGCTATGCCAACTTAGCATTGGCTGCATGGGAAAAAGATCATGTATTAAGTGCTAGCAATAAATATGCTGGCAAAATTGTATGGTATATACATTTTGTAGATGACGTCTTCCTGTTATGGGATGGTACTGGTGAAGATTTGCAAGAGATGGTGGAGTACTTACATAGCACCACTGAATTTTTAAGATTCACTAGTCAACATTCCAGGGACTCTATTGAGTTTCTAGATGTTCTGGTTAAGAAGACAGCATTAGATTAACTTACAACAGGGATGTATAGAAAATCTACATGGAGAAATAGTATCTTACATAAGACTAGTATGCATCCAACATTTGTACAGTATAGTGAAAGGACAATATATGAGAATAAGCCGCTTACATAATACAGATGAAGGCTTTGTGAAGACAATGACTATATTAGAGAAAGACTTCTTAAACAGAGGTTATAGTAAGAAAGACAAAAATGAAAGCTCTAAATATACCATTGAAAATAGGGATGGGAGATGTAAACCGCTCTTCTCAAATACTATAGAAGATGTTAAAAGCAAGGAAGGTCATGATTTTAAAGTTAAATTCCCCATAACTTATTCAAGTGACATCAGAAGGTTCTGTAATATTTTTGAGAAGAATTGGAATGTTTTATTGTCGGATCCTGACTTGAGAGAATTGTTAGAAGATAGACCCAGCTTTTCTTTTAGAAATAAGAGGTCCTTACAAAGGCAACTCTGTTATAAATCCAGAAACAATGAAAGAATGATCCTATCTGATAGGCAGGGGACTTTTCCTTGCAGAAATTGTACAGCATGTGACTATTTATATAATAAATCTACATCTAAACATCCTACACTAGGATTTATAATTGATATAGATTTTTATGCTGACTGCAGAACACAAAATTTGGTTTATTTCAGCTTCTGCACTGTCTGTCATGCCTTTTATATAGGCAAAACCAATAGGTGTCTAAAGGAGCGTATCCTTGAACACCTTAGAGATATAAAAAATAAAAAAGATACAAGTGCTTTAGCAAAACATGTGGAAGAAGAAGATAGGAAACATATTTTTAATTTCATGGTTTTAGAAATAATAAATAAAAGTAAGAGGGGAGGTGATATAAGGAATAAGGTAGAGGAAGCAGAACAAAGATGGATTTTATTACTTCAGGCAGATAGGTCTCCTGGATTGAACAATGCTGTTTCCTTGAAACCTTTTTTAAAATCCAGACTACTAAAACATTAATTAATATGGATTATTACATAACATGTGTCTGTTATATGTATATTTTATTTCATCTTATGCAGAATATAAGGCAAATTAATGTACAGATGTATGCAATTTTAATTACTCTATGTCATAGTTCTATATGTGTTTTCATTGGTTGAACCATATTTTAAATACCAATGTTTTAACTGTTTTTATGAGTCTGAAGAAGCGATCAGCTGACTTAGATCGCGAAAGCGCTTACTCTTGTTTAATAAAGTGGTGTGAAACTGCAAGTGAACCGTTTCCTACCTTGACTACTACATCTCAGTTACAACTTTTGGTTTTATAAAGGGCACTACTGTGAAGCTGCAAGTGATTTATTTCCTGACGTGGATTATTCCATTTTTATCTTCAGCTGTGGTCTAACCATTGGTCTTTTCATTGCGAAGGGGACAAAGACCAACCTCCCTGGTCACATGTGACTAAAAGTGAATAGCTTGACATTAATACCTGCACTACTATGCATAGCTTGACATTAATACCTGCACTACTATGCTCTGCCATACTATGTTGGAATATATGTTAAGCTGTATAAACTGCTGTAACTATTACACACTTGTATAACCCACAACCTCATATAGCATGATATGAAGACATTATTTTCTAACCCAAATCTATAATTATTTGCAAATAAAAGTTCTTTAAAAAATAATCTCATGAGCAAAACATAAATGATGTACATTGTTGACATTCTGCAAAACTCTGCACAGTTGACAGTTATGTCAATCTGTGATGCCGTGACAATACTGTCGAGTCAATCACTGTGGTCACACCTACAAGACATAGGTATGAGTCTAACTGTTACAGTCAGAATATATCTGTACAGTTGGCAATCATGCAGACAATACATCAATCCAGCCAGCAGGCCTGGGATGACACTTTAGTAAATACATTGAACTAAATCCACATCTCTGACAAAATAGTTTTGCACTTACCAGCAGCAGGAGCATGGCCTCTTCCTATTCCTGATGGTCCTGAAAAACTTTGAGGGAGAGGCAATGTAAATAGCAGCACATGTTACAGTATAACAGGGGTAAGACATCCAAATATCTCACATTTACAGTAGCTGCTATTTTAACAGGTATGTGGGTCACAGTCTGTTCATGAGCTTAAAACTGCAGCTAACCTCTGTTCCATAAAACACCTGACACCACATAAAACTATGTATACCCTGACACTCTGAATGCTACAGTATTCCAGTGTTAATTCAATTAAGCATACCTGGATGCTCCTCTTGAGTGAAAATGGCGGCACCCACATCCATGACATATTGGGTGATGAATGCCTGGGAGCTGCCCTGTGTTCCAAGGTTCACCAAGAATTCTTCTGTGGCTGACAGCGGTTGTTCTGCTGCAGGCCCACCACCAGTGACCTGATGATCCCTGGCACTTCTGCATGCTGAATTAATTCTATCGATGACACAGTGCTCATATGTGAAATTCTGATGACCTACAGCATTAATGTTTTACACCAATTTGTCCCACAGGGCTGCATGCTCTTGCCAATTTGCCCTCTCTCTGGACAGCAGGACTTGGAATCATTGTTGCAAGGCCTCAATAATGAGGTCATTTTCTGCCTTAGTGCAAGGTGCTCGGTGTCTTGCATGTATAATAATAACAATTATATGATCAAAATGAGAAGCTAGCAAGTACGACCGGTGCCAGGCAAGTGAGCTAGTTAGATCCAAAGTAGAAAAAACGCCAGCACCACGAGTGGATGAATGATAAACGGGTTTAATAGACTGAAACTAGACCGGTTTCAGCACATGGCTTTCTTCAGTAGTAGATTCAATACAAAAGTTAGAGACATGCTTATATACCTCCAGAAGAAATAATGACATCACTTCCTGTCATAGAAAATATCAGTGAGTTAATAAAAAGAAATATAGTGACAGAATGTACATATATAATGAAAACAATAGCACAATTGTCATATTGTTATTTACATTTGTTCAAGGTATTGTCCATGTGTATATAATACATAATAATGAGGTCCCAAAATACTAGTAGACAACCCTTGTCATGCAGCCTGTGTTATAAAAAACAAAAATATTGTCATAATAAACACTTCACAAAAGATTATGAATGGATGACCAATATGAAAAATAATCATAATTTGTCATTCAGTCCTGGTGAAAAAAGTCCACCAAGTTTGACTATCCATCTTTTTTCTTTTTTATTTAAAATGTCATGCCATCCAGTTTTAAAAGCGCGAATACCACTGATGCGGTCAATAATTGAGAAGGAAAATTTGGCCATGGGATGCTTAAGTGTGTGTCTGTATAGAGCATTAGTAATTCTGCCATTCCTGATGTCTCCCAAATGTTCAGAAATCCTAATGCGAAATTGTCTTGAAGTTTGTCCAACATAAAAGGCTTGGCAGGTACAGGTAGCCAAATATATTATCCAGTCTGAGCTGCAATTACCAAAAAATTTTGTATTATATAAGTGACCTGTATTTTTGCTGGTGAAACTTTTAGTTTTGAAAATGTAACCACAAAAGCTACAATGACCACAAGGATATGTACCTATTAATTTATCCCCTGTTAGTGTCTTCTGAATTAAAGTATCATCCTTTGTGCAGGTTTTTTTTGTAACGTGAGAAATGGGAGCCCAGAGTTTTACCCTTTCTGTATGAAAAGTAGCAACGGTCCCCTAAATATCCCTCAAGAAGGGGATGAGACAGAAGTATATTCCAATGTGTGTTAATGATGTTGATCAAGTGCTGACTGTTTCTGCTATAGGTAGTGACAAATCTACATGTATCAGACTTCTGCTGTTTAGTATGTTCTTGTTATATGTTAGGTTCGCCCAGGGGACCAAGAATCCAATTTTTGTACATAGGAAGAAACCTAGGTCAATTCTTAAAAAATCTGGATCTAGTTATACCACTTCTGGTGAGGAGTCCGCAACTACAGATACGGAATCAATCAGTACTGGTGAATCACCTCATGTCAAAAGGGGAAGAACTACTGATGGCCCTTTAGGGGTAGGAAACACCAGGGAGGCAGGAAGCACAGGGGTAACAAGTCTAGAGGAACTATTCATGTCAGTAGTGAAGTAAATGAAAAATGTAATAATGTGTTAAATATTTCCAAATATACTTTATCACATGATGAACATTTATTGCTCAATAAAGGTCTTGGTTTTATTCCAGGCTTCTTTATTGATGAAAGTTCACTTGTTTCAGACACTATAGATTTCTGTAGAAAAATTAATCTCAATTTATTCTTCCAACAACAGGATAATTCTGATCTCTCTCAAAGATCATCTGATTTTAGATTTCACAAATCCACATTCAACCCCCCTATGGACAAACATGTTGCAGTGTTTCAGCAGGCTGTGATTAAGGACTTACACTTTCATTGCAGCTCCAATGATAATATTAGACATAACTTATCCAAAAGGGAACAACTTGCTCTCATACGACTTAAAAACAACACTGATATTGTTATTCTTTCTGCTGACAAAGGTGGTGCGGTCGTAGTTATGGATGCCGATTACTATCGGGATGAAGGAAATAGGCATATATATGAAAATGAGTACGGATCCCACACCCAATTTTCGCAATGAAATCAATGATTTTTTAGAGCAAGCTGTGGAAGCGGGCATTATTTCTGAGAAAACTAAATTACATCTCATGGTTAAGGATCCTGCTAAGCAATACCTCTATTTACTACCTAAGATCCATAAATCTGTCAATAAACCACCTGGTAGACCCATTGTATCTGGTATTGGATCCCTCACTGAACCCTTATCTATGTTTCTTACTGAAAAACTAAAACCATTGTTATCACTCATCAGAGCTAGAATCCAGGACACAACGGAATTTTTACAAATTGTTTCTGAATCTCAGCTAGAATCGGACTGGCTATTATGCACTCTGGATGTGAAATCGCTATACACCAATATCCCACACTGGACTGGATTGAAGGCTCTGGAATTTTGGCTTAACGGGGCCAATATTTATCCTGCGGGATTTAATACATTACTTGTATGTTTGGCTGAACATATCCTTACAAAAAATGTGTTTTACTTTCAGCAAGATTGCTATTGGCAAATACAGGGCACGGCCATGGGGGCCTCATTTGCACCAATTTATGCAGATCTCTATATGGGATATATTGAGGAACACATCATATATGATGAATTGCATAATGTGTATCTACCTGAGATCGATATATGGAGGAGATATCTGGACGACTGTTGGCTTGTGTGGAAAGGAGGCAGTGACTATCTCCAAGAATTTGTTGAGCACCTTAATGGCAATATCTGGGGGAGTGAGTTCACTGTGGAATATCATTTGAACGAGATACACTTTTTGGATGTTTTCTTACAACGACAACCCGATAATACTCTGAAAACATCTATATATCGCAAATTTCCACAATACAACACCCTACTGCATGCCAACAGTCTCCACCCCAGACACACTATTCAAAACATTCTGAAATCACAATTTCTGCGGTTAAAAAGAATATGCTCATCAGAACTAGATTTTACCAAACATCAAGAGGATTTGACTGACAGGTTTGTGTCCAGAGGATATCCTTGGCACACTATCAGCTCTGCGGTACAATGGACCAGAAACAAACCTAGGGATTCTTTGCTCAAATATAAAGAACATACCAAACAGCACAATTCTGATACATGTAGATTTGTCACTACCTATGGCAGAAACAGTCAGCACTTGATCAACATCATTAACACACATTGGAATATACTTCTGTCTCATCCCCTTCTTGAGGGATATTTAGGGGACCGTTGCTACTTTTCATACAGAAAGGGTAAAACACTGGGCTCCCATTTCTCACGTTATAAAAAAAACCTGCACAAAAGATGATACTTTAATTCAGAAGACACTAACAGGGGATAAATTAATAGGTACATAGCCTTGTGGTCATTGTAGCTTTTGTGGTTACATTTTCAAAACTAAAAGTTTCACCAGCAAAAATACAGGTCACTTATATAATATAAAATTTTTTGGTAATTGCAGCTCAGACTGGATAATATATTTGGCTATCTGTACCTGCCAAGCCTTTTATGTTGGACAAACAGCAAGACAATTTCGCATTAGGATTTCTGAACATTTGGGGGACATCAGGAATGGCAGAATTACTAATGCTCTATACAGACACACACTTAAGCATCCCACGGCCAAATTTTCCTTCTCAATTATTGACCACATCAGTGGTAATCGCGCTTTTAAAACTGGATGGCATGACATTTTAAATAAAAAAGAAAAAAGATGGATAGTCAAACTTGGTGGACTTTTTTCACCAGGACTGAATGGCAAATTATGATTATTTTTCATATTGGTCATCCATTCATAATCTTTTGTGAAGTGTTTATTATGACAATATTTTTGTTTTTTATAACACAGGCTGCATGACAAGGGTTGTCTACTAGTATTTTGGGACCTCATTATTATGTATTATATACACTTGGACAATACCTTGAACAAATGTAAATAACAATATGACAATTGTGCTATTGTTTTCATTATATATGTACATTTTGTCACTATATTTCTTTTTATTAACTCACTGATATTTTCTATGACAGGAAGTGATGTCATTATTTCTTCTGGAGGTATATAAGCATGTCTCTAACTTTTGTATTGAATCTACTACTGAGGAAAGCCATGTGCTGAAACCGGTCTAGTTTTAGTCTATTAAACCCATTTATCATTCATCCACTTGTGGTGCTGGCGTTTTTTCTTCTTTGGATATAATAATAACAAACAATGAACGTGGAATAGTCCAAAGAACAATCCAACACACGTCATTCACCACAATGCAAGAAAAAACTATTGGTTAAGCACTTTCATCATGCATTAAAATGCTTGTTGATATCCACATCACTAGAAAGTAGGTACCAATTCCTCTGTACAATCTTCTGGATATCTCCAGCATCAAGGGAATAGTGTAAATCATGTTGTGTTTGTTGTTTGATGTGGTCCTATCTGTAGGCCTTTGACTCCTATTATTTAGAAGTAGACATTCAGTCTGTACAGCTTTGGATGGATAAATAGGTGATGAGACAGTCGTATGTATCAGAATTTATACTGATGATGTACACATACATTTATTTTAAATGCTAGACACAGCTGTATTTGAACCCAAGACCATGTGGGGCAAAAATTAATGTTTCTAGCATGACCTACATATATGTATGTTACTTGTGCAGCTGTGGTTGACTGTAATAACACTACCAAATCATTGTGAGCTACAGTCTGATGTTACTGGGCCTCATTTGAATTACATACTTTCACGTCCTTTGGGAATTCATACTAATGCATGACCTGACATTCTATGTACTTTCTAGTGTTGTAATAGTAATAGTTTAAATGTGGTCCTATCTGTAGGCCTTTGACTCCCATTATTTAGAAGTAGACATTCAATCTGTACAGCTTTGGATGGATAAATAGGTGATGAGACAGTCATACGTATCAGAATTTATACTGGTGATGTACACATACATGTATTTTAAACGCTAGACACAGCTGTATTTGAACCCAAGGCCATGTGGAGCAAAAATTAATGTTTTCAAAGTATTTAAGAGATTCAGCTGCTGAGTCACTGTTACACCAGGTATATTTTTACACATTGTAGATATAATTGCACACTTAACCTGCTGTTACATACCTCACTTACATCTATTATTATGCGTATGGCTTTATCGTGATGTATTTCTCTACCAGAGTTCCAGTTACACTCCTATTTTTCCATTAAACTTTTAGCAGATTTGAGTGATTTGGCGCAATACGCAGCACTGTGTGAACCATGCTTAATGCTGAGAAGATGACAATTACTATGTTTTGCTTAAATCACTCCTGCTAGTTAACTTGCTGTGTGGATTGGCAAGTTGATGGACTGTTCTTCAGGTGCAATGGTACTGGGTTCGCAATAGGATGCAGGTGTACTTTTTGAACGTGATTATTATGCTTTCAAATACATATATCAATATACTGCCATTTAGCATCTCACAAAAATTCTTTAAAGAAAAGAAAAATTGGGGAGATAGGACAGTGGTGAAATGGGGTGAAAGCAGAGGGAAAAAGATAGAGAAAGGCAGGTATGTATGTGCAGGACGGGTGCAGGAAAGCACCATAGCTATCAATTTCTTCAAAAGCAGCAACTGTGCACTAACAGTTTTTTAGCTGAATTTGGACTGTCACCCCCAGAGAGAGAGGGGTAACAACAACATAAGTGCATCATCAAGCCAATTGGACCAAAGTAAATGTCTCCAGTGGACACGGATGTGAAATGGAGAGCTATGTATGGGACAATATTTTTATTTCAGACAGGTGCCCATTTTTTTTAAGGGGAGAGTAGAATGTTGGGGAAGGGACATAGGTATGTGTGGAGAAGGTAAGTTGGGAAGGTGAGGAAGCTTTTGCAGACAGACAAGACAACAGACAGGGTTGGTGTGTGACACAAGAGGGGGTGGAGGAGGTGTACACCTTGGTTGGGGAGGGTGCTGTAGAGTCCCAGTCCCATGGACTTCAGACACAGTAGCAGTATGACTGAAGTCCACACGCATGGGACTGTCAGCAATGCATCTTCATTGTTGCTGTAGAGGCCATGGTCGATGAAGGCACCTGGGGCAAGTTAGCCCCACCAGGATGGACAGCATGCTTTCCATCCAGCGTAAGTGGGCACCAACACTTTGGCGCACAAGCCTTTGCACCATGCCTGGCAGTTGGTCTTGTGTGAGGAAAGCACCCCCTCCAATTCCACTACCAGTGTGGGGGCCACCCCAGTCTGTAGATTGGAACTATCAAATGGAGTAGGTAATGCAGAGGCAGCAGAGGGGGTGCCACCAGGCAGTGGCCCAAATGTGCTGGGCCCCGATGCCTCAGCCAGGGGAAGAAAGGTAGATGGATCACTGGGAACCAGCCTACCATGTCACCGTGTGGTAAATGAAATATAAACATAAGTAAAAATAAATATAAACAAAACAAATGTAATTAATAATATAAGAGAAAACAGTAATGAGTAATGTAAACAAACTGAAAATAATATGAGGAACACAACAATAAATAATGAAAAGGATTTTTTTTAACAGCAAAGTAACATTAGCTTATACATAAGACCAACATAAGAGGTAATTACAAATAATATGATAATATCAAATAATAATAAATATAATTAATAAATAAAAGAATAGAAGTGGTGGGATGAGAGAAAAAAGAAGAACATTAGTAATATTGCAGATAACATAACTACACAGACTATAACTACCTGCTTCTAGATATGTTAGATTTCACTTGTGAGAACACTGACTGCTTATATTGTATATATGATGTTCTGTGTGCATAGCTCTCAACCTGTTAGCATGAGACACTACGGACCAAGCCATAATTAATAGTGGTACAAAGGTACAAAAACAGGGAACATTTTTACAGAGTGTGCTCATACAATAGTATCAAGGTGTTCTGATAACAGATTTACCGTTAAATTGCATTTCAAGTGATATCATATATCTGCAAATCAGAGGCCAGCTATATGGGGCAATATTCATTATATCCTGCAAAAATCTTGACAGTTGAGAGGTATGTTTGTATACGTTGGGCACAATAGGCAGCTGGACATTTCTCTGTTGGCTGGTGTGGGATGTGGGATTGATTAGGAAGCTCTCCAAGTCACATGCAAGTATGGATAGGTGCAAGGCCCAAAACATTCAAGGGCAAATACAAAAACAAAAGAGCCTGCATTGCAAGTCAGTCCTCAAAAAACTTTACTAAATTTCAAAACATGTTATAAAACATGTTATAAAACAAAAGGAAATCACATCTTGTGCAAAAGTATATTCAGACATCAAATAATTCTGAATGAAACCCATCTCTTTATTCAACAATTCAGATTCCGCTTATAATAATTCTACAAAAGAAATATTGTATACATTTGATAAACATTTACATGTGTACCATCATCTGCAATATTATTTCTAAAGTTATAGCTCCAACATTTATGTTTTCACCCACCCCTTCTAGTTCTCCTAAAGGGACGTTAGCATTAACCTTCTTTGTTAGGGGGATTGTGAGGGTGTAGATATTTCCTTATCTGTGGCAGAAGAGAATTCATCTGAAGAGGAGATTTCTTCAAAATAGATCTCTTCCTTTTACATTTAAAACTACTAGATGAAGAAACCTTATTGTCAACAAACTGCACTGATTTCTTATGTTCAAATGGTTTCCCAAGGAATAATCCTTGAAATCATCTTGAAATGTCTTAATCATCCTAGACTTCATATCATTTTCAACCATCATTAAATTCTTAGATAACATAGAAATGTGCTCAGAATATATAACCTCTTGTTTGCATGGCTTAGCCATATCACATAATTCAACAATAACATTAGTTAAACTAGAAATGTTAAGTTCATAAAAGGAGATTAAGATCGTAACAAATGACATCAAAGCCGACTGCTGAGCCTCCTGCCATTGTTGAAGTAACAAATCATCCATCTCTTTAACAGCCAGTTGAATTTTGACACGCAAACATCTTGGAGTAATATTTTTGCTCCAATAGGCTTTGAACAGCCTTAAATGCTACACATGCATTCTTAATTCTTTCATAACCACAGATAACCATTTGAAAATGTCTGTACATAAGACCAAACTAGCCATATCCTGGTATTGGTTAGCTCCACCATCAATAGATGAATCAAAAACATTTAAATCATCCTTGTTGGCTGATAGGCCTTCCAGAAGGTGGATTAGATCCATGACCAAAATATCTTACTCACTCATATCTTCCAAAAATCTAAATCCACTCCAAAACATGTTGTTATCTAGAATATTCTATAAAGTGAATATGTAAAAAACACTTTTCAGAAATTGTAAAAAAACAAATAAATTCACAGATGACACAAACACATACACAATATTGGTATAAACATATATCTCTTAACCTTAAATACTATTTATTAGAATCCCTACACTCTTGATATGGCAGAACACTGCTGAGCTATTAAACAAAGTTCCACAATTAATTTACAACATGTATATAACCAACCAACCTGCCAAACATGAACTGAGAATTTCTACGCTTAATGTAGTTTCACTTACAGGACGCAGCTTAGAAGTGGATGACATGATGGTACAGAGGAGGCTGGACATCCTATGTATCCAGGAGATGAGATGGAAGGGAAGTACACCAAAGCCACTTAGCTTGGGATCCAGAGTCTACTACTCAGGTGGAGGGCAGGCTAGAAATGGTGTAGGAATTGTTGTGAGAAGCAGGCTTCAGAAGGCAGTAAGGGATATCATCAGAATTAATGACAGACTCATGGCAGTCGGACTCCACTGTAATGATAGGGCAGTATTCATAATCTCAGCCTATGCCCCACAGCAGGGTTGTGATAGTGAGGAAAAGAGTGCATTCAGACAGCAGTTGTAGGACCTACTAGTTAAAGCAGGACAGCATGAATTGGTGTTGATAATGGGTGACTTGAATGCATATATTGGGACAGACAGAACAGGATATGAGGATTGCCTGGGTCCACATGGGTGGGACAACAGGAATAAAGAAGGAGAAGCCATTCTAGACTTCTGTCTGGCAAATGACTTGATAGTAGCCAACATATATAGTTCAGAAAGACAGTCACAAGACCACATACAAGAGTAGTCAACATGCAACTCAGGAAGACTTTCTCTTAGTAAGGAAAAGGCACTGGGCCAGAATCCATGATTGCAAAGTCATCCCCAGTGAAACAGTCGGCCCACAGCATAAACCACTAGTTGCCACAATCAGCTGCAAGCAGTGGTCAGAGAAGGCTCTAAGGTCAACAGAGACCAGGCTAAAGACCTGGAAGTTGATCAGAGAGAAAATACAACAGTTCAAGGAATTACTCAGGGCTCTAGCACCCCAAGAAGAGGAGGAAATAGGTGGAGTTGAGGAAGAATGGCAGCGCCTAAACACAATATGTGTCAGGACTACAGAAAAGATATGTGGCCGAGCCAGGTATGGAAATAAGGTACATAAGGAATGCTGGCAGTGGAATGCAGAAGTCCAGGAAGTCATCAAAAGAAAAAAGGAGTGCAGGAAGAAGTGGGAGACAGAAAAGACTGACCAGGCTAGGAAAGACTACTGGTTGGCTAACAAAGAAGCTAAGAAAGAAATTGCAATAGCAAAGAATAAGGCATTGGAGGCACTGTACCAGCTTCTGGAAAATTACTCATTAAGGGGCACAAAGAAACTATATCAGGTTGCAAGGCAATGACAGAAAGATAAAGAAGATAGTCAGACACCCTTCATAAGGGATGCCAGTAACAACCTGCTCACCAGCCCAGAGGACATCAAAGGCAGATGGAAGGAGTATTTCCAGCAGCTTTTGAATGAAGAAAACCCCACAGAAGCTATACTTTCCCAGAAACAGCCTTACAATGAGAGAAGAAGAGGAGCCCACCCTAGAAGAAGTAAGGACAGCATTAAGGGAGATGAAGTCAGGGAAAGCAGCAGGCTCAGATGAGGTCACAGCAGATATGATAAAGATTCTGGGTGAGATCATGCCAGTGTACAAGAACAAAGGGGACATCCACAACTGTGGGCAGTACAGAGGTATCAAACTCCTATCACATTGCATGAAAGTTCTGGGGAGGGTGATTGATAAATGGATATGCAGAGCAGTAGAATGTAAGATGAGCAGTTTGGATTCAGATCAGTATGCAGCACAAGTGACTCGATGTTTGCAGTGAGACAGATACTTGAGAAGAAGCTAGAGATAAGGAGAGAGTCCAATGGGCATTCCTAGACTTGGAGAAAGCATATGACAAGGTCCCAAAAAAGCTGATCTGGGCAGTACTGTGGTGGTTTGAAGTCCCAGAAACGTTGGTAGAATTAGTGCAGGCTATGTACAAGGACCCAATGACTAAAGTACGAACAGTTAAACCACAAAAAAGAGAACCCAACAGTGAAAAGTCCACCAATAAATCCAATAAAACACTGTCGATGCCTGGAATCGCTTTACCGTCTTTTATTCCACAGTTACAAATACAAATACAGATTGAGCGCTTTCAACCCCTCCTGGGGATTTCATCAGAATCTGCAAGTGTTCATTATTATCCCCCTTAAATACCCTACCCAATCATGATGTCACACTTTAATTAATTGATTATTTTGACACAATATTAAAAAAAAAGCAACAATAAACATTTTAACTTCACTTTTGTATTTAAAAAAATACATAAAAAATATATAAAAACTAGTTTCAAGATGTTTTCATACGTAGTACTTATAAAGAAAGCTTTATTAACTAATCAAAATAGTTAAAATTAATCCATAAATAGACTTTATGCAGAGTTCACTTGAATTGTTCTGCTTTTTTATTCAACACAGGTTTTATAGATATAATTTCATTCAAACCTGGAGGGATACTGGCTTGTAACTTAACCTGCCATCTGGTCTCTCTTTATTCAATGTAATTTTTATAATTCCCTCCCCTTGGGTTTCTTTGCACTTTCTCTAAAATGCAAAAATTAAACTCTTTGCATTCTTCTGACACATTAGTATGCCTAAAAAGGGCATTATTAATATTCTGAGTTTTAATTTGGTAACCATGCTCATACATCCTGTCCCTAAGTCTCCTTTCGGTTTTCCCTACATAGTAGCTTGGACAGGATGTACACATGGCTAAATATATAATGCCCTTTGATTGACAATTCCCTTTTTCCGGTCTAATAACCGATTTTAAAACATTGTTTAATCTAATAACCTTATCTTGACAAATGAAACTACATTGGGAACATATCCCACATCTATTAGTCCCTGTTCTATCACCATTATTATTTATAGTCTCAAAATTCTTTTTTAAGTTTGGCCCCAACTTATATACAAAATTGGGAACCTCACCCCCTATATTCCATAATTTAGGATTGTTCTTAAGTATAGCCCAATTCTTTTGTATTATTTTCTGGACATCCTTTGTTTTCTGCCCATATAGTATCACCATTGCCCTTTCAAAATTCTTATTATTATTAGAATGTAGTTCTTTATTTTCATCATCCTGTATACCACCTTTATTTCCTAGAAGGGGTTTATATTTCTTCCCCCATTCCTTGCAGATTCTGATGAAATCCCCAGGAGGGGATGAAAGCGCTCAATCTGTATTTGTATTTGTAACTGTGGAATAAAAGACGGTAAAGCGATTCCAGGCATCAACAGTGTTTTATTGGATTTATTAAAGTACGAACAGTGTTTGGCCTCACAGTTCCAGTTCCCAGTGGGTGTGGGTGTAAATCAGGGTTCAACTCTGAGCCCACTGCTGTTCATACTGGTGATGGATTACATTAACAAACAGGTTGGAGGGGATGGATCAACAAAGCTGCTGTATGCAGATGATGTAGCAGTACAGGCAGACTCTGAGCTAGAACTTCAGCAAAGGATAGGAGAATGGAATGAAAATCTGAAGGCACATGGGATGAAACTAAGCACAGGTAAGATTGTGGTAATGGCAGCAAATTGGGGAAATCAGAAGAGGCTGAGAATAGAGATAGAAGTGAAGATTGTGGAACAGGTAAACAGCTTCAAGTATCTGGAGGAGTAGTTGAGGAGAAGGGTAGTCTGAATGAAGAGGTCAAAGCTAGAATCAAAGGGGCTGCAGCCAACTGGCATAGAGTGTCAGGTGTAGTCTATGACAGATGAATGCCAAAGAAGCTGAAAAGTAAGGTGTACAAGACAGTGGTGCAACCAGTACTACTGTATGGTACAGAAGCCTGGGCAGTACAGGCAGAATAGATGAAGAAGCTAGAGCTGATGGAAATGAAGTGTCTGAGAAAGGGGATAGGATGCACACTGTGGGACAGATGAAGACATGAGGATATAAGAGCAGAAGCCAAAGTAGCTCCAATTGCAGAAAAGATCAAATAAAACAAATTATGGTGGTTTGGACATGTGTGTAGAAAAGCAGAAGACAATCTGGTGAGGAGGATTTTGGACAGACAGAAAGAAGAAAGAAGGTAAGAGGAAGCAAGGACTCCAGCAAAGAGGTGGATGGATTGTGTGAAAGAAGATCTGCAACACTCAGGCATAAGTGTTGAAGAAGGCAGGAGTGTAGCACTGAATTGAGAGAGATGGTGACAGTTAACATGATACCCAGACCCCATGTAGAAAAAATGGGAAAAAGGGGGCTGATGATGATGATGATATAGCTAAACGACAAACACAAAATCTATTGTTGAAACAAGTCTTGTTATTGTAAATGGGTGGTGCAAGCTTGGCAAAACAATGTAAAAAATAACTATATAGGTGCCTTTTAAATGATGCCAGCAAATGTCCGACTCAGTTCCGCCCTTCAAGAGGTACCATGTTTTCACAACTACAGCTACCAAGATAAAATAATTGTCACTGCCCCCCCAAAGAAGGGAACACAAAGCTGTTGGATAATTGCTGTTCAATTCAATTTATTAACTATAATTCCATGCCAAATAAGCTATAAGTTTGCAACAGAGCACTGAACATTATTTGAAGATATTCAACGGACAAGGAGTTATGTTTTAAGAAGTTAATAAAATAAAGGCAACTACTACTTTAACCACCAGCAATAATTAAATCAGATGTTCATTTCACAGTGGGTTTAATCCTAACTGCCATAAACTAAACAAATAAATGTTACCCGGTCACCGCTAATAATTCCAGTCCTCAACTAAGTTGATTTTCAGCTGATAAACCAAGTCTACAATTTCTGATATAAAAGATGCCTATAGGATGACAAAAACTGCCTGGAGATCTCCCTGTAATAAATAAGCTCCACAAACATCTAGTTAAAACTCTGACCCAATTATTTCACCAACTAGTGAAATAAAGGTCAAACCAACTGCACAGTTAACTAGATGTTATCGCAAATAGCCGACCCATCATCTGAGCACCAAAATATACAGGCTCAAATTTAAATTTATGACATATGTTGTTAAAACTCCAATTTTGCAGTCGAATTGACAGATAATCTGTGACCTCTACTTGATAGAAAAAAGTGCAAAGAAAAAATCATCTGCTGTATCACTATATCACCCTCCATGTTTTCCATCACATTCCTCCTTCATTGATGTATTCAGGTCAATGACTGGCCTTCAAATAATACTCAAAACATGGATAAATCAACAAAATGAGCCACAGGCAAACCTCACATTCTTGTAAGTTGAGAATATCTGAGCATTTGAGTGAAATTAGATGTACCAAACCCACAAATGCACTATGTAAACATACTTTGAAACATGCTTCTGCAAGATTTACATTTGTTATTATTGATAGGATTTGTTTTAATACTAATAATAAGGTTGGATGGCATGCAATGTTAAATTGCAAGGAACAAATGTGGATTATCAAATTAGGTGCTTTGTTTGCATCAGGTCTTAATGAGCGATTGTAATGACCAATAGGGCTTTAGGGAACTGTATTTAATGTTATTGTGTTGAGTATTCTTTATTGCACTGAAGAAGGCTTACACTGAAAAACTGGTAAGCCATTTGTATTATTTCACCTATGGGTGTTTGGTTTTATAACATGTTTTATAGCATGATTTGAGATTTAGTAAAGTTTTTTGAGAACTGACTTGGAGTGGGGGATATTTTGTTTTTGTGTTTGTCATTGAATGTTTTGGGCCTT
Source organism: Protopterus annectens (assembly GCF_019279795.1). Taxonomy (NCBI): domain Eukaryota; kingdom Metazoa; phylum Chordata; order Ceratodontiformes; family Protopteridae; genus Protopterus; species Protopterus annectens. The sequence goes on from NC_056727.1 coordinate 189,720,639, forward strand.
GCACCTATCCATACTTGTGTGGGACTTGGTGAGCTTTCGGATGTTCTTTTTTCCCCCGTGCTGTTGATCTGCCAGTTTGCTGTTGGTTACAGTTCCCATGATAAATTTAAATTTGAGCCTGTATGTTTTGGTGCTCAGATGATGAGTGGGATGTTTGCGATAACATCTAATTAACTCTGCACTTGGTTTGATCTTTATTTCACTATTTGGTGAAATAATTGGGTCAGAGATGTAACCAGATGTTTGTGGAGCTTATTTATTTCAGGAAATTCTCCAGGCAGATTTTGTCATCCTATGGGCATCTTTATTTTAGAAATTGTAGACCTGCTTTATCAGCTGAAAATTTACTTAGTTGAGGATCGGAATTATCAGCAGTGACCAGGTAACATTTATTTGTTTTGTTTATGGTGGTATGGATTAAACTGCTGTGAATTGTATATCTTATTTGTTTGCTGGTGGTTAAAGAAGTAGTTGCCTTTATTTCTTTGACTTCTTAAAAGATAACTATTTGTATGTTAGATATCTTCAACTATAAATACTGTTCAGTCTCTGTTGCAAACTTATAGCCCATTTGGCATGGACTTATAGTTAAATTGAATTGAACAGCAATCATCCAACAGCTTTGTGTTCCCTATTTTTTTTTTGGGGGGGGGGGGGCAGTGACAATTATTTTGTTGTTGGTAGCCATAGTTGTGAAATTGTGACTTCCTGAAGGACGGAACTGAGTCAGACTTTTGCTGCCATCATTTAAAAGGCACCTATATAGTTATTTTTTTAACTGTTTTGCCAAGCTTGTACAACTAGTTTACAATAACCAGACTTGTTGTTTCAACAATAGATTTTGTGTTTGTCATTTATCTATATGTTGTAAATTAATTGTTGGAACTATATTTAATAGCTCAGCAGAGTTCTGCAATACCAACAGTGTGGGGATTCTAATAAATACTATTTAAGGTTATGGGATTATGTTCAAACCAATATTGTGCATGTGTTTGTGTCATCTGTCAATGTATTTGTTTGTTTACAATTTCTGAAAAGTGTTTCTTACATATTCACTTTATAGAATATTCTAGATAACATGTTTTGGGGTGGATTTAAATTGTTCGGAGAGTTGAGTGCGTAGGATATTTTGATCATGGATCTAATCCACCTTCTGGAAGGTCTATCAGCTGATATGGATGATTTGAATGCTTTTGATTCATCTATTGATGGTGGAGCTAATCAAGCCCAGGATGGATCTAGTTTGGCCTCAAGTACAGGCATTTTTAAATGGTTATTCATGGTTATGAAAAGATTAAGAATGTATGCATGGCATTTAAGGCTGATCAAAGTCTATTGTAGCAAAAATATTATGCCAAGAGGTTTGTGTATCAAAATTCAACCATATTTTAAAGGGAAGGATGATTTGTTACGTCAACAATGGCAGGAAGCTCAGCAGTCAGCCTTGATGTCATTTGTTAAGATCTTAATCTCCTTTTATGAATGTAACATTTCTAGTTTAACCAATGTTATTGTTGAATTATGTGATATAGCTAAGCCATACCAACAAGAGGTTATATACTCTGAGCAGATTTCTATGTTATCTAAGAATTTAATGATGGCTGAAAATGACGAGGTCTAGGATGATTAAGAAATTTCAACATGATTTAAAGGATTATTCCTTGGGGAAAACATTTGAATATAAGAAATCAGTGTAGTCTGTTGACAATAAGGTTTCTTCATCTGGTAGTTTTAAACATAAAAGGAAGAGATATATTTTGAAGAAATCTAATGTTACTTCAGATACCTCTGCAGATGAATTCTCTTCAGCACAGATACAGAAATATCTACACCCTCACAATCCCTTTTAACATAGAAGATCAATGCTGACATCCCTTTAGGAGAATTAGAAGGGGTGGGTGAAAACATAAATGTTGAAGCTGCAAGTTTAGAAATAATATTGCAGATGATGGGACACAAGTAAATGTTAATCAAAATGTACACAATATTTCTTTGGTAGAATTATCGCAAGCAAAATCTGAATTGTTGAATAAAGGGATGAGTTTCATTCTGAATAACTTGGTGTCTGAATATACTTTTGCAAAAGATTTGATTTCTTTTTGCAGAACTCTGAATTTAAAGTTATATTTTGATCAATAGCCTTCGGCAGACTTGTTTACCCATAGGTTCATACATTCATAGGTTGGTACTAGGCTGTCAGCCCTAGGGCCTATACAAACCTAGCCATAACAATTCCCTGGCTATTTCTTCCCACACTATTTACTTCCTTGGACTCCTGTCTAGCAGGGTGACTGATGTGATCCCCGGGGTGAATTTCCTTTCTCCCATCCAATCGTCAAGGTTCCTTTTGAAGAGGGCCAAAGAGGCACTCTGCTTGACATGTATGGGCAATCTATTCCAGAGTCTGGGGAGTCCCTGGGTAAGGAATCTATCCCTCCAGCATGTTTTGTTTATTGTGATGACAAGGTTTAGATCCCTGGAACGTGTGGCTCTGAGGGATTGGGATTTCTTTAAGTGTAGCATGTCCAACAGCTCTGAGTTTGACATGACCTTGTATGTTAAGCAGAGATTGCCTCTGAGTAGACGATATGTGACAGAGTATCGCTGGAGTTTTTTAAGGCGGTCAGCATAGGGCATCTGCTTTAGGCCTGTGATTAGTTTTGGTGACGTATTTCTGCGGCCTTTACAGTTGTTGCAGATGTCTTGAGAGGTACATACCAAACGGGGCGATGAGGTGTGCCACATAGAAGGATTTCCTGACTGTTGTGGCAATGTGGTTATCGAAGGTGAGACCACTGTCCACCTGTGTCCCTAAGTCTCTTATCACACTTTTGGTGTTTAGTGTACTGCCACCTATATGGTAATTCACTGATACATGTTTTTTCCCCAAACTGGATAACTATACCTTTCTTGGCATTGAGCTTTTGCCCATGGCTCTGGCACCAAGCATCTGTTTCTGTAAGGCCCTTTTGTAGAGTATCCATATCTTTTGGGGATTCAATAAGGGCTCCCAGTTTAAAGTCATCTGCGAACTTTGTTAGCCAGAGTCCATTAGTGTTGGCCTGTACTTCAGAAAAGTAGATGCCAAACAAGAGCGGTCCAGGACTGAACCCTGAGGTACTCCACTTGTCACTTGTCTGGAGCTGCATTTGGAGTCGGCTACTTTTACAGTGTGGGTTCTGTCAGTAAGCCAGTTAGCAACCCATTAGGTGACATAGGGATTAATGCCCAGCTTAGTAAGTTTATCTATGATTCCATAGTGGGGGATGGTGTCAAAGGCCTTGGCAAAGTCTAGATAGGCTGTGTGGCCCACCTTATCCTTGTCCATGGCTCTGGAGACTGATTCGAAGAAGTCAACCAGGTTCAGGAGACAAGATCGGCCCTTCACAAACCCAAACTGGCTGGGGTCCAGTGTTTGAAGGTTGCCAATGTTTTTGTTTATTAGTTCCATGATAATACGCTCCATGGCCTTGCAGATAAGGCTTGTCAGACTGATGGAATGGTAGTTTCTGGGATCCAAGGTGGAACCCCCTTGTGGAGTGGGATAACTGTAGCTCTGCGGCACTCAGTGGGCACAAAACCTGAGGTGAGGCTATGATTAAACATGACACTTAGGTGAGGTGCCAGTTCATATTGTAGTTCAGGTAGTACACAGCCCAGGATGTCATCTGGTCCCATGGATGCTGTATTTTTAGCTTTGGAGAGTATGTTTTTTACCTGTGTGGCCAATATTACCGGAATTTGGCAATCTTCTGGCATTGAGATGGGCCATTTAGGGGGTGAGAGGGGGGTGATGTTGGCACTGAATCGATCTGCCAGGATATTGGCAATATCCTTGGGATCAGTATGTTTAATGCCATTCTGTTTTAGCTAAGAGCAGATCTGAGCATTGCCATTTAGATTCTTGACATAGTTATAGAATGCCTTGTGGTTGTCTTTGGAATGTTTGGCAATTTTATTTTCGTAACTAGCTTTGGAGGATTTTATGAGGGATCTCACTTTCTTACTGAGGCTGGTAAGGGAGTTTTTTGCATCCTGGGATTTTCCTCTTTTCTGCAACAGTTTCTTCCCTTTGTTATAAAGTTTGTTTATGGCAGGGGACCACCAGATTGGCTTCCTTTTTTTGGATGAGAGCATCTTGGTTCTATTTGGGATGGCACAATTCATGCATGAGTGGATGTGCTCGTACAGTGCCTTAGTGTAGGATTCAGCAGTTGAACTTTCAGTTCTCGTCTGCATGGGTGACTTGAAGTTTGTCACTTCTGACTTGAGTAGCATGAATTTGGCTTTGGAGAAGTTTTTTATGGAGGTTTTCTTACTGGGGGCTGGGATGTGGATGTTAAGGGTGATTAGCTTATGGTCAGACCTGACTAACGAGGGGGTGACCATAGGTGTGGAGCGTTGATTTCCCATGTTGGTAATGACCAGGTCTAGGATATTGGAGCCCCTGGTGGGACTATGGATTAGTTGATCCAGGGCTTTGGAAGTTATGAATTCCAAGAACCGTTGGGCAAAGGTTTTGGTACATGAGTAGTTTTCCCAGTTAATGGCAGGGTAGTTAAAATCACCCAGTATTAGGGTGTTTGGTTCTATCTTAATATTTTCCAGTATGTTTAGAAAGGTGTAGTTAGAATCTTGGGGTATGGTGGCGGATCTGTAGCAAGCTACAGTTTGAATTGCAGTCTTACCTAGTGTTAGTTGCACCTGGAGAATTTCAGACACATTGTGTTGGGCAACTAGCCTGGAACTAACCTGGTGGTGTGAATATCCTTGGTGAATATTGACATTCCTCCACCTTTAGTTTTTCGGTCCTGGTTTGGTGGAAAAATGTGGTAAGAGTTGTACCCTGGTATTGCAGGGGTGCTTTCTGGAGCCTTGAACCAGGTCTCAGTTACTGCACAGATATCGATATTCTCCATTTTTAAGAGTGCCTTGAGAGAGTGCATTTTGAGGTTTAGACTTCTAGCATTGAGGAGCATTACCTTCAGATTTTGCATGCTTGTACCTGTTACGGTGGTGGTTTTGTCCTTTGAACTTTGCCTAAAAAAGGAACTATAGGGGTGGCAAGAGCCTTAGCCAGTAACCTGAATCCCAGGGGTGAAAGGTGCAGACCATTTCTGGCAAAGCATCATGGTCTGTCAATCATGTCATCCCAGGCAGACAGATACTGGATCCCCTTTGAATGACACCAGTAGCTTAGCCAATTGTTGAAGTCAATCATTTTGTCCTTATATTGTGGTATCATTCAGGGTGAAGGCAGGATGCTACTCAGGGCTAGGGTCATACCTGCCTGGGCCACATGATCTGAGAGCTCTTCCATGTTTCTTTTCATGTAGTCCAGGGAGGTACGTCTCAAGTCATTCACTCCAACATGGACAATGACAGAGTCATATTTGTACTTGTTGTGGAGTGACTTGAGTGCATGCGTTATGTGGCGGATCCTGGCACCCAACAGGCAGCTGACTGTAATTTTCTCCTTGTTCAACCTGGTGAGAGGGACATCAGTGTGCCAGACTATAGAGTCGCCTATGACTAAAATATTAGGTACATTCTCTTGCCTTAGCGGCTGTTGCTGGGTGGCACACTGGTGTTGTGATCTATGTGACACTTTGGTTGTGATTGGTGTTTGTTTGCATTTCAGCTTCAGAGGTCCTTGTTGCTTGGGCAGGTTACAGTTAAGGGCCTCTGCATATGTGGATTTAGTGTTGCTATATGAGAGTGTTGGTGGTGTGGCTTTAGATGGGCTATGTGTTGCTTGTGGTGTAGTGTGGGTGTTAACCTTCTCCTCTTGACTGTCTAGCACAATCTTGGGTGGAGAGAGCTTTGCTTCCATTTTGGCTATGTAAGTTCATCTCTCACAGGTTGTAGTGTTGGGTGGTAGGAGGAGAGGGTTGTCTGTGTACATGAGGCAATTGCTGCATTGCCCCAGTATGCCCAGATTCACCAGGTGGACAGTAGAAATCACCGGAAGCTGACCCCTGGGCATGCCTGGTTTGGTGCCTTTTTTTTTTTTTTGTTAAGTACAGGAGCTGTTTTCCCTTACCTTAGCAAGGTACTTTGCAATTATAGGCTGTTTAGTGCCTACTATTAATTTCTCCTTATTAACAAGGAGAGTTGAGTGCTTGTATCAGTTTAAGGCTTCCTAGTGCTTTCCAGCAGGTATTAGAGAAAGTGCTAGTCACAGGGATGCTTAAAGGTAAGATGAAAAAAAAAATGCACACTGCAGTGTGCACTAGAGAAGTTAGATGTGAAAGTAGGTAACTTAAGTTAGTTTAGATTTAGGCCACCCCCCTTTATGCCACTAAGGATTAGCAATGCTGCAATGTTTCAAAATTTAGTTTTAAAAGATTTACATTTTTCATATGGTTTAAATAAGAGTGTTTATCAAGATCATTTGTTGGGTTTACAGTGGCAGGGTTTGCATAAACTAAGCCAGAATAAGAAAATAGCAACTAACAAGGCAGATAAAGGAGGAGCTGTGGTCTTATGTAAATGGGATATGTATTACAATAAAGTTATCAGCAAACTTTCTGACCTTCAATTCTATCAGCAGATGTATTTGGACCACACACTGGTATTTAAGAGAGATACAGATGAATTTTTGCATCTCTAAAGAAGTAGTATACCATCTTACAGTGTTGAATCCAGCTAGACAAATGTTCTATATGTTGCCCAAAATTTAAAAATATTTTAAGAGACCTCCTGGTAGACTGATTGCTTCAGGAAAGGGGTCATTAACAGAACCCCTTTTTTGTGTATTTGACTACATATTTGAAACCATTATTGAAATATGTGCGGTCATGTATTGAAGACACAACTGAGTTTCTTAATATAATAGATGATATGCAAATTGATGATGGTTGGTTGTTATGCAGCGTTTATATCACGTTATCGAAAGATGAAAATAGCGAATGCTATTTCATCGAACCTAAAATATCTAAACCACATAATATCAAACATTCAGAACAGCAAATTTTTTCCTTGGGAAAAAATTCGCTATTCCAAAACGCATACACACAACACAAGCACACCTAAAAAACATCAATACACACACATACACTTATAATCCTACAACTAACCCTACACTAAACTATACATATACTACTGTCTATCCACTTACCTTAACCCTAACCCTAAGGTCCATCACTATCGCACACTCACCTAACCCGCGTCCTAACCCTAACTCACTTAACCCGCCCCTAAACCTAATTCACCTAACCTGTGCCCTAATCCTAACAACCACACAATCGCACACTTACTTGAACCCAACCCGTAAATCTCCACCACAGTACTGAAAATAGCGAAGCAACAGAACCGGCCAACCGAATTCTTTCCCTAGGAAAGAATTTGGTGTTCTGCAGCTTTGCTATTTTTAGCATTCGATTAAAACGGGTCGATATTAGAACATTCGAAGTTTTAAAACTTCGATGTTCTGATATCAACCCATTATGCATATTAGATGTGTCTGCTTTATACACAAACATTCCTCATTCGGCAGGTGTTTTGGCACTGGAGTTTTGGTTAGAGTGGCCTTTGTTATATAGCCCTAGTTTTAATACATTTTTACTTTGTTTAACTGAGCATGTTCTCACTAAAAATGTATTTTATTTTGACAATCAGCACTATTTACCTATAAAAGGGACTGCCATGGGGGCCTCATTTGCACCTATATATGCAGATACTTTTATGGGCTATGTGGAGGAACAGCTTATATATGATGATTGTCATAGCATATTATTGAGCTCTATGGACGTTTGGCATAGATATTTGGATGAGTGTTGGTTGGTATGGAGACCTGATGTTGCTTATTTACAAGAATTTATTGAATATTTAAATGAGAATAAGTGGGCTATCTAGTTTACTGTAAGTTATCATTTTAAGGTTATTACCATTTTGGATGTACAAATCATGGTAATGTCTGATGGTACTCTGCATACTTCTGTAATCAGGAAGTATCCACAATTTAATACGTTATTGTATGCCACCGGTTGTCATCCCAAACATATCATCAATAATCATCGAAAAACTCATCAGCTTGAATGTAAACCCATACATCACAAGATGGGTTGCAAACTGGCTAAGTGACAGAACCCACAGGGTCAGAGTTGCTGGAGCCATGTCAGACTCAAAGCCTGTCACAAGTGGTGTCCCACAGGGCTCAGTCCTGGGTCCACTCTTGTTCGGCATCTACTTTTCTGAAGTACAAGCAAACACAGGAGGGTTATGGCTGACAAAGTTTGCAGATGACTGCAAACTGGGCGCCATAGTCGAAAACACATCTGACACAGATATCCTCCAGAAGGGCCTCACAGAAACGGATAACTGGTGCCAGAGCCATGGCCTGAAGTTAAACGCCAAAAATGCATAGTCATACCCTTCGGGAAAAACAAGGTTACCCCTAGCTACCATATAGGTGGCAATCCACTGAGCACAGAAAAAGTCATCAGGGATCTGGGGACCCAGGTTGACAGTAGCCTTCGTTTGACACTCATGTTGCTAAAGTAGTTAGGAAAACCTTCTATATCGCCCACCTGATCATGAAGGGATTCACATCTAGATCAAGGGAGGTCATCGTCCCCCTGTACTCATCACTCATTAGACCTATGATTGAGTACAATGCCCCATTCGGAATGTATCTGACCAGACACCTGCTGCAGCTTGAAAGGCCCCAAAAGTTCCTCACCAAAAGGATAAAGGGTCTCAAAATATGTCTTATGCTGCCCGACTGAAAGAACTCCAGCTCTATTCAGTCTCATACCGCTTGCTCAGAGGTGACCTGTGCCTGACATATAAGGCCATGTCAAACCCAGATTTGATGAATATGCTTCACCTCAAAAATCTAGATCCCTCAGAACCACAAGGCGGAGACTTAAACCATGACACGGTTATAAATAGAATGTGCTGGAGGGACAGATTCATCACCCAGAGACTCCCTATGCTGTGAAACAAAATCCCGGTACATGTGAGGCAGAGCACCTCTCTGGCCTTGTTCAAGAGGAATCTTGACCAATGGATGGGAGATTGCAGATATACCCCAGGGATTACTTCAGTGTCACTGCTTGACAGAGGCACAGCAAAATGATAGGCATAGTTTTTATTCAAACTAAAGGGGTGGCGAAAGCCACATAACTATGGGCTAGGCTTATAAATGCCCTTGGGCAGATAGCCTAGTATGAACCTATGAACCTATGAACCTATGAATATCCCTAAGTCACAATTTTTGAGGTTCAGAAGGATATGTTCATCCACTTATGATTTAAAACAGAATGAACAGGATCTTGTTCGTAGAATTGTAACATAGGTTATCCTATGCATATTGTTAAAAAGGCCTTACATCTGCACAACAAGTTTTAAGATCTGCATTACTTAAATATCAAGTGAAAAATAACAATAGGCAACCTGTCAGATTTATTACTAATTTTGGTAATAATACATTTTTATTATGGGTTTAATGCATAAACATTGGGATATTTTATTAATGGATGACAGGTTAAAAGAATTGTTACCTCCTAAATGACTGTTTTCTTATAGGAAGGGGAAAACAATGGCAGGGTGGTTTAATCATTATAAGAAAACTTGTAATATTGGAAAGCAGAAATGCCTACTTAGTTTGGATGGGAAGAAATTAATAGGCTGTTACCCATGTGAGCATTGCAGTTTTTGCAAGTTTGCCAGAAAGGATAAATGTTTTACCTCTAAGAATAGTTCCACAGTTTTTGACATCTTGGTAAATGGAAATTGTAATACTGATTGGGTGGTATATTTCACAACTTGTATATGCTCAGCCTTTTATGTGGGACAAACCTCATGTTATTTTAAGTTGAGAATATCTGAGCATTTGAGTGAAATTAGATGTGTCAAATCTACAACTGCTCTATATAAACATACTTTGAAACATGCTGCTGCAAGATTTACATTTATTATTACTGACAGGATTTGTTTTAATACTAATAATAAGGTTGGATGGCATGCAATATTAAATCATAAGGAACAGATGTGGATTATCAGATTAGGTGCTTTGTTTGGTTCGGGTCTTAATGAGCAATTGTAATGACCAATAAAGCTTTTGGGAACTGTATTTAATGTTACTGTGTTGAGTATTTTTTATTGTACTGAAGAAGGCTTACAGCCAAAACTGGTTGCCATTTGTATTATTTCTCCTATATGTGTTATGTTTTATAAGATGTTTTATACCATGTTTTGAGTTTTAAGAATTGACTTGGAGTGCGGGCTGTTTTGTTTTTGTTTTGGTGTGGGATTAGAACCCACAAGCAGTGCCTACAGGAATATTGAATGCTTTATTTTAAAAAATAAATGATCAGACCCCTATCTCCTTGAAAACGTTTTTTGATTCATGTTGTGTCAAATCTTGATTTACACACATGCATAGCTGTGTAGGAGGTCCATTACCTTACACTTTTACCCTATTCATTTATTGTCTGCAACCCACAGCATATATTAAACAAAATGAGCAGAACACAACCTTGACCTTAGTCTGGGCATTGCACAGCATTATTTATGACATATGTTAAAACATTATTTACTACTTTGCATTTATCATTTGAAACAATTATCAGTTGGCTGGTGTTGGATTAGAACCCACAAGCATTAACTACAGAATCCACAAGCAGTGACTACATGAATCCTGAACATTAATGTTGCTTCAACTATGGTATTTACCCCCATGGACAGCTGTCTAGGACTTCTGTTAACGTACCCATTTACCCTATTCATTTATTGAGTGCAATCTACAACATATTTCAGACAATGAGCAGACCACAGCATTAACTTTTAATCTGAGTAGACCACAACATTAACTGATGGTTGGAAGTTATGCTACACTTAGTTAGGCGTAGTGCGGTGTTACTGCTCATTGCCAGACAAGAAACCTGCAGGATCTCCTCACCCTTCAGAATGTAAATGTTTGTGCAGAATGTGATGACTGTGCACTGGCCCAGTAATCCAGGAGCCTCAATCCTCACCACTAACATCAGTGAGGGTAGTCCACATTGGGGAGGATAACAAATACACACACAGTAAAGTACAATGTCCCTTAAGAGCACACAGTCAGAGTTCACAGTTTTCTCAGCTTCTCCAGATCTCCCTTTCCCACTCCCACTCAAGACTCCACCAGGTCAGCTAGCAGGGTGGTTGGTCAGCTAAAACCACCAACACCCTTAACCCCCAACCAGTGGTTCCCTGTCCCCAAGTAGCTGACACACACACACACACACATACACACACACACACACACACACACACAACACACAGACACTCCTGGGGAAGGCTGGCACAGGTTCTCCAGCTATACCCCTTCTTGCCAGTCTATAAGGTAGTACCAGCTGCCACCAACCACTAATATCAGCTACTAAGGCCCTTACAAAAGGGTGTCCAATTATTACTGTACAATATTATTATCCAATTAGTAAGCATGGTGAACAGCAAGGCTTATTTGGAGTGGCTTTGTACAGTATCACTATATACATGCAATGTACTCTAGAGCTTAAATTATCTCTACACAAAACAGCCACAGTTGAAAGGTTTAAAAATATTTAATAATAAATAATGAAAAACACAAGACAAATCTTCTCAATTCAACACAGTGCTAGTCAAGAGTTTAGAAATCACAGGAAAATGCTTAAAATAATACTGTAGAATAGTCTGACATAAATATAGAAAACAGCTAGACTAAATATGACTAAATAACTATCTAACTCTAAGAGCAAGCACAGTTCTAAATAAAGTTACATATAGAGCAAAGTTAGAGTACTGGTGATTGATTTTCTTCAGACAAAATCCAAAATGCTCTGATTCTGTCTCTCTGAGAAGGTCTTCTCTGGTTCCCAGGTTAACAGAAACTCAGAGTTTTAACATTTCTTTGATCTTGCACCAGACCAGCAAACTACAACAATAAAAGACATCATATATGTAAAATCTAGCAATTAACTCTTGTCTCAAAACAATAGAAGGAAATCCTTAATCCAGACATTATGTCTTCGAGCTTTGAGATCAAATAATCATGCAATACTTGACTTATCAGCTTTCTTCCAGCAGAATGCACTGTGGTTACATTTTTGATGTTCAACATTTAACACAGCCTGTGGATTATATTAATATTTACAATGACTCAGAATTATTTACAAAATTCTATTTAGGTAGGCAGGCAGCCTTCACATCTTTTCACATACCCCCCCCCCCACACAGAGAACTCAAGCTAGTTTTTCAAGTGGCCCTTGAGAAATGTTGCTTGACAGGGTTAGGTCTATCTGAGTATACCTTACCCCATTCCCTGTCTTCAGAGCCCATCTGCGATGGCATTGCTAATCCCACTGCGGTGCTGCACTGACATATCATATGGTTGCAACCCTAGGCTCCATCTTAGCAACTTGGCATTTTGCTGGCTGGCTCGGTGTAACCATGGTAGGGGGATTGTGATCTGTAAATACAGTGAATTTTCTTCCATACAGATAAGGCTGAAGCTCTAGCAGTGCCCACACTATGGCTAGACATTCCTTTTCTACAGCTGCATAGCCTTCCTCCCTGGATTGAAGCCTATGACTGAGATAAACCACTGGGTGCTCTTCTCCCTCTGAAGAAATTCTGGCTAAGTACAGCCCCCACCCCATGGTTTGAAGCATCTACCTGCACAACAAATATGTTGCTGCAATCTGGACTGGCTAACACAGGGGGTCCTCCCAAAGCATCTTTAAGCTTCTGGATTGCCTGCTCACATGCTGGGGTCCACACTACCTTATCTGGCCTGCTTTTCCTTGTCAGGTCTGTGAGGGGACCAGATATGGTACTATAACTGGGGACAAACTTTCTGTAGTACCCTGCTGTTCCTATGAATGCCCTCACCTGCTTTTTGGTAACAGGTGCAGGCCATGCCAGAATGGCTTCCACTTTGGTAGGTTATGGCCTGATCTTACCACTCACCATTCTATGTCCCAGGTAGGAAACCTCTGCCATACCCAACTGACATTTGCTAGGCTTAATGGTCTGTGTCTGTAGTCTGTGCAGGACCTCCCTGACATGCTGAAGGTGCTATTGGAAGACATGGCTGTAGACAGCAATGTCATCTACATAAGCAAGGGCAGACCCCCTTGCTAATGCTAGGATATGATCTACCAGCTTCTGGAAAGTCACAGGGGTATTTTTCATTTCAAAGGTCATCTTTGTGAACTCATACAAGCCAAAAGGTGTCACAAAGGCTGACCTTTCTCTAGCACTGGGAGTCAAGGGCACCTGCCAGTAACCCTTGGTGAGATCAATGGTGGTAAGATACTTAGCCCCACCCAGCTGCTCTAGGGCCTCATCGGTCCTAGGCATGGGATAAGCATCTGACTCTGTGTGATAGTCCACACAGAATCTGGTGCTGCTAATTGTCTTTGGCACCAGCACCACTGGGGAGGTCCAGGGACTGTTGGACTCTTGAATTACTCCTAATTCCAATGTCTCCTGTATCTCCTTCCTCAGAATCTGTTTTACTCTCTCAGGTACCCTGTAAGGGGCCTGCCTAATAGGCCTTTGGGGTCCTGTATCCACCCGGTGCTGCTCCAGGTGGGTGCACCCTGGTTTCCCAGTGAACATGTCCCCTAACTCCTGTGACACTGCTTGGATTTCTCAAACCTGGGTAGGTGATAGCTGCTGGGACATTGCTACCCCTTGCACTGAGGTTAGTCTGAGCCTCACTGAGGAGATTCGTCACCAGATGTCCCTCAGACTCCTCCTGCAATCCACTGTAAATACTCAGCACAAGGGCCTCCCTATCATGGTAAAGTTTCATCATGTTAACATGGTACAATTTGTGCTCCTGCCTCCTGCCTTGCAGTTCTACCAGTTAGTTAAAATCACTTAACTTTCTTACCACCTTGTAGGCTCCCTCATAAGCTGCTTGCAGCTTGTTATGTCTGAAAGGAATGAGAAGCCTTACCTGTTGCCCTACAGCATACTCTCTAGCTCAAGCATTCCTGTCATACCAGACCTTTTTCTGCTGTTGAGCTTCTGCCAGCTTCTCATGGGCCAAGCCCATGAATTCCCTGAGCCTTGTCCTGAGGTTTAGGACATATGCTACAACAGACTCCTTGTGAGAGTCACACTCACCTTCCCACTCATCTTGTACTACATCTAGAGGTCACCTCACCCTATGCCAGTACAGCAATTCAAAGGGTGAAAAACCTGTGGATTCCTGGGGAACCTCTCTGTAAGCAAAAAACAGATAGGGCAAATATCTGTCCCACTCCCTCTTAAACTGGTCTGCAAATGCCCGTAGCATGGACTTGATTGTAGACTTTACCCTCTCAACAAGACCATTAGTCTGGGGATGGTAGGGGGTGGTCTTCAGTTGCTTTACCACACAGTACTTGCACAGACAAGCCCATGGGTCTGACATGAAAATGGGACCTCGGTCAGTCAGTATTTCTTTTGGGAAACCTACCCTGCTGAAAATCTCTAACAAAGCATTTGCCACTGCCACCTTTTTTGACTCAATGGAGGACAAAGCCACTGCCTCAGGGTATCTTGTAGAATAATCTACTACCACTAGGATATACATTTTCTCTGTGGAAGTTGGGGTACTCCGAGGTCCCACAATATCCATAGATACTCTCTTAAATGGCTCTTGAATCACAGGCAAAGGCATCAAAGAAGCTTTCACCTTGTCTCCTGCCTACCTTTTGGCACCACTCACAGGTCCTGCAGTACCCTGTGACATCAATGGGAATCTCAGGCCAATAAAAAGCTCTGCATAATACATCTCTTTGTATGTTTTATGCCCATATGACCTGCAAATAGAATATCATGGGCTATGGCTCAAAGTGTCAGATGGCAAGCTCTAGGCACCAACAACTGGTGTATCCTCTTGCCTTCTAGCCCTCCCTCAGGGGTCCACTCTCTATACAGTAAACCTTTGTCCCAGTATACAAATTCCTCCTTCCCTTGAGAACCAGGTGCCTCACTAGCTACCTGCTTCAGGCCTTGTAAGGTAATGTAGGGTTTGTGAGCTGAGCCTTTCTCAACTCTCTCTTTGTAATTATTCCCACCTCCCCTTCTACAGGAAGTCTGGTATTCTCTGACAGCAGTGTCTCACTGTCAGCCTGTGTACTACTACTCACCTCTACCTTTGAAGTCACTCTGTCCAAGGGAACAGCAGTACCCACAAGCAGCTGTAGCTCACCTTCAGTCTGGCTGCTAAAGAGTAGCTCCCTCACTGAAGTAACTACCTCACCAGTCCTGGCTGCAAGTATGTGGTCTGTCTGGGTCTCCCCCAGGCTACCGGACCTACATGCTTGACTCAACGTCTGGCTGTGTGTAACTGCATTAACACATAGTACTGCCTCATCAAAATCCTTCCCTATCAGGACATCTGCAGGATGGTAGTTTGGTACCCCTGTTCTCTCAAGACAACCTACTATTGGCATTTTGTCCTTCCCACTTACTGGATCTCTTACCTTTTGTTCCCCAGCTTGCCTCTTTGAACAACTATATACCACTTGGCCCCACTGGATGCATTCAAGACATTTAACCCTAGGTCCTGGATGGGTACTTGGACTAGTGGCTTCCCCTGCTACTGGAAGATTCTGTTGAGGCAGTCTGGGCTGCCCACCTTGGGTTCCTTTATACCCATGAACAGCGATGCCCTACTTGCTAGGTATAGGTCTCCCTTCTTCCCCAATTCATCTGAAGTAGCGCATTGTCTATCAGCTAACAAGATCCTCATGTCCTCAGTCAAAGTGCTAATGGCTTGATCCCTCATCAAAAGGTCTGCCAGCCCTTCAAAACTTGTGACCTGACATTCACTCACCCACCTATGAAAATAAGTGCTGAGTTCAGCAACATATTCACACACCCACACTTTTTTCTGCCTTGTGTCTATGCTCATGAAACGTTTTCCTTTAAGTTTCAGGTGTTACCATAAAAAATTCTAACAGACAATTCTTAACAGCAGTATAATTTAAGAACTCATTATCTAACAGTTTGGAAAGTACATTTACAGCTTTACCATGGAGTAAAGGAGTCAGGAACTGTACCCAGAGCCTTTGGTCAACATCATACTGTTTACATACCCTCTCAAACATATGAATGAAAATATCAAAATTATCCCCCCTCTGTAAACTGCGGAAGAAATATACTGACCTTTTGTGCTTCTGCAGTCTGGTTATTCCCTTTCCCATTACCTACATGACTCTGGTGAAGAGTCAGCATCTCCTTTTTGTGCTGCCTCTGCCTTTCCTTCTCCTCAGCTTCCAGGCCTATCAGTTTCTCATTCTCCTCAGCCTGTAGAAGTCTCAGTCTCTCTGCCTCTTCTGTCTCCAAATGTCTGGCCTCCAACTCAAGTCTCTTTAGCTCCAGATGTTTTTGTAAGTCCTCTTCAGAAAGATTGAGCTGTCCATTCTCTGAGTATTGTACATCTCCATGGGCCATTCTGATCATCCTCCTGATTGCTGTTTTCTGATGCAGATGTGATCAAAGCTGCAATCATGTCTGCCTTAGTCAAGTTTCCGTGCACCAGTCCCTTAGCCTGGATAACTGGATAACTGGCTCCTTGTCAGCTTACCATACTTCTCTGCTGACATGCTTGCCGGCTCTCCCTGACTAACTAAGCTAACAAAAAAATAAATAAAACAGTTGTGATCTGAACTCTGGACATTCACTGTGTGGATGATTTAGAGTACAAAAACACCTTCAGTGATCACTGTATAAAAGCTACACGAATTCACTATCCACACCACTCCATTTACCAACTAATTAATATGGTGGTGTGGATATCCCACCACTGCCAACCAATTAATATGTGTCACCCATGCACTGGCTCAGTAATTAGCCTCAATCCTCACTACTAACACCAGTGAAGGGCATTCACATTGGGAAGGATAACAAATGCATACACAGTAAAGTGCAATTTCTGTTTAGAGCACACATTGATCACCGTCAGTCTAGGAATGATTTCTCCCTTTCTCTCCAGATTCTCATTAAGACTCCCCACTGGCACAGCTATAGGGTACAGGTCTCAGCCTAGTGGTCAAGCTAAAACATCCAGCACCCTCACTGTCCAACCAGTGCTTCATATCCTGGCCCAAGTAGTTCACACACACACACACACACACACACACACACACACACACACACACACACACACACACACACACTTTAAGATATGAGTTATATTCAAACACACATACACTCCTGGGGAAGGCTGGTACAGGTTCTCCAGCTATGTCCCGTCCTGCCAGTCTATAAGTTAGTACCAGCTGTCACCAACCACTAATATTAGCTGCTAAAAAGGCCCTTACCAAAGGGTGTCCAATTATTACTGTACAATATTATTATCCAATTAGTAAGTGTGATGAACAGTAAGGCTTATTTGGAGTGGCTTTGTACAGTATCACTATATACATGCAATGTACTCTAGAGCTTAAATTTTCTCTACACAAAACAGCCAGAGTTGAAAGGTTTAAAAATATTTAATAGTAAATAATGAAAACACAAAACAAATCTTCTCAGTTCAGCACAGTGCTAGTCAAGAGTTGAGAAATCACAGGAACATGCTTAAAATAATACTTTAGAATAGACTGACATGACTATAGAAAACAACTAGACTAAATATGACTAAATTCCTATCTACCTCTAAGAGCAATCACAGTTTTAAATAAACGTAAATATAGAGCAAAGGCAGAGTACTGGTGAGTGATGTTCTTCAAACAAAATCCAAAATGCTCTGATTCTCTCTCTTTCTGAGAAAGTCTTAAAAATAATACATCACTGCTTACTCATTTTAGATTACATCATTCTTCTCTGGTTCCCAGGCTAACAGAAACTCACAGTTTTAACATTTGTTTGATCTCGCACCTGGCCGGGAATCTACAGCAATAAAAACATTATATATGTAAAATCTAGCAATTAACTCTTGTCTCAAAACAATAGAAGGAATTCCTCAGTCCAGACATTATGTCTTCAAGCTTCAAGATCAAACAATCATCCAATGCTTGTTTTATTAGCTTTCTTCCAGCAGAGTGCACTGTTTTTTAAATTTTTGAAGTTCAACATTTAATTCAGCTTTCTTACATTTAGGAGGACAAGCCTGTGGATTATATTCATATTTACAATGACATAGAATTTACAAAATTCTATCTAGCTAGGCTGACAACCTTCACATATCTTCACACAGTAACTGAGACTTTTATTTATTTGTTTATTTATGTATTTGTATTGAATTTGTTAAATGGGGTAGAGCACTGATCCCACTGGACCCATTTCAGTCTCAGCCTGAGGAAAACACAATAGTTACATGACATTATATACAGAGTGAATGACAAAATGCAATATATACATATATTATAAAATGGCACATTTTAATGTCTTCACCTCCCATGCACAAGGTACAAGGTTTGATCCCGACCTCCAGGCAATGCCTCTTTGGAGTTTACATGTTCTACCTGTATCTCTGTGGGGTTTCCCTCACCCCCATCTCAAATTCACCAATAAGCAGTGTACAGACTCTACATGGAGTCCTTTAAGGGGAAGAGTTGTATAGACCAACCACTTTGAGCAACTACTGTAGTCCACAATATTCTCATGACTGAACACGGATCACAGACTGCATATGGTGTAAGATATAGCTCTAAGTGATTTGGGCATGTTGACTAATGTTGCCAAATGGGCATGAGTATTTGCCAGAGATAAGTAGGTTGAGGACCTCACCATTGTCAGTACCCATGGTGGGAGGGGTGTATGTGCCCCTATGGCCCACCATAAAGCCCAGACCAGCCTTGAGTCAAGGATAGCTTTGCTGAGCAACCAACTTGCCAAATAGGATACAGCTTGGAAGTGGAAAACATGATGATACGAAGGAGGTTGGACATCCTTTGCATCCAAGAGACAAGGTGGAAAGGCAGTGCAGCAAAGACACTTGGCTTGGGATCTGGAGTAAGTACTTGGGAGGAGGATAGGCTAGAAATGATGTGAAAATTGTGTTGAGAGAGAGGCTTCAGAAGACAGTGAGGGGTGTCTTTAGAATTAGAGACAGACTCATGGCAATCAGACTCTAGCCTAATGATAAGACAGTATTCATAATCTCAGCATGTGTACCACAGCAGGGTTGTGATAGTGAGAAAAGGAGTGCATTTATACAGCAATTGCAGGTTCTATTATTTAAAGCAGGACAACATGAATGACAGAACAGTATATGAGGACTGTCTGAGTGGGGCAACAGGAATAAAGAAGGAGAGGCATTCTAGACTTCTGTCTGACAAAAGGTTTGATAGCAGCCAACACATGGCTTTAAAAGAGAGACAGTCACAAGATCACATACAAGAGTGGCCAATGTGCAACTCAGGTAGATTTCCTCCTAGTAAAGGTAGGGCACTGGGGTAGAATCTGGGAAAACTGGATGCGGAATGCAGAAGTACAGGATGTCATCAAAAGAAAGAGGAAGTACAGGAAAAAGAGGGAGACAGAAAAGATGGACCAGACTAGGAAGGGTTGGCTAACAAAGAAGCTAAGAAAGAAGTTGCAATAGAAAGAAAGGGGCATTGGAGGCACTCTACCAGCTTCTGGAAAGTGACTTAGTAGGTGGCACAAAGAAT
Source organism: Protopterus annectens (assembly GCF_019279795.1). Taxonomy (NCBI): domain Eukaryota; kingdom Metazoa; phylum Chordata; order Ceratodontiformes; family Protopteridae; genus Protopterus; species Protopterus annectens. The sequence continues at coordinate 189,740,222 of NC_056727.1, forward strand.
CAGGTTGCAAGACAAAGACAGAAAGATAAAGAAGATAGTCAGACGCCCTTCATAGGGGATGCCAGCAACAACATGCTCACCTATCCACAGGACATGAAAGGCAGATGGCAGCTTCTGAATGAAGAAAACTCCACAGAAGGTGTACTGCCCCAGACACAGGCTACAACAAGAGAAGAAGAGGTGTCCACCCTAAAAGAAGTAAGAATAGCACTAAGGAAATGAAGCCAGTGAAATTAGCAGGCTCAAATGAGGTCACGGCAGATATAATACAGATACAGTAAGAGATAGGGAAAAATGTCTCCTGAGGGTGCTCATAGGAGTGTAGAGCAAAAGACATATCCCAGATAACTGGGAAATAGGCATATTTGTGCCAGTGTACAACAACAAAGTAGACACCCAGAACTGTGGGCAGTACAGAGGCATCAAACTTTTGTCACATTGCATGAATGTTCTGGAGAAGGTGACTGATAAATGGATATGCAGAACAGTAGAAAGTAAGATGGAAGATGACAGTTCAGATTCAGATCAGGATGCAGCACAACTGACCTAATGTTTGCAGCAAGATAGATAGTTGATAAGAAGCTAGATATGAGGAAAGAGTCCAAATAGGCATTTCTAGACTTGGAGAAAGTATATGACAAGGTCCCAAAGAAAGCTGATTTGGGCAGTACTACTGTGTTTCAAAATCCCAGAAATACTGATAGAACTAATGCAGGCTATGTACAATGACCCAATGACTTGAGTACAGACAGTGTTTGGTCCCACAGAGGGGTTCCCATTTGGAGTGGGTGTGCACCAGGGTTCGTCTCTCAGCCCACTGCTATTCATACTGGTGATGGACTACCTTAGCAAGGCGGGGACAGATCAAGGAAGTTGCTGTATGTGGATGATTCAGCATTATAGGCAGACTCTTATCAAGAAGTTCAGCAAAAGATAAGGAAATGAAATGCAAAACTGAAGGCACATGGGATGAAACTAAGTACAGATAAGACAGTGATAATGGCAACAACTTGGGGAAATCAGAAGAAGCTGAGAACTGAGATAGAAGGGAAGATAATGGAGCAGGTTAATAGCTTCAAGTATCTGGGAGGGGTGGTTGAGAAGAAGAGAAGTCTGAATGAGGAGGTCAAAGCTAGAGTCAGAGGCAGCCAACTGGTGTAGAGCATTAAATGTAGTATAAGAGAAGATGTCAAAGAAGCTGAAAAAGCAAGGTGTAGAAACAGTGGTGTGTCCAGTATTACTGCATTGTAAATGTTAGAAAAATATGTATTAGTAATATGCATGCTTAGTGCATTCGAGGTTTAAAAGGGTTAATACACTTATTCTGTTCACACTGCATGAATCTGCACAGCTACTAGAGACATTCCAATCCTGCTTATGTCATGAAAATATGTGCAGCTATGATCTGCTTATGCCATGGAAATTAACAAGAAGCATTTAATTTCTGCTAATATCATGAAAATAATAATGTGTTTTCTACTAGTGTCATGAGACTTAAAGAGTTATTGATTTTCTGCTTATGCCATGAGAAAGTACACAGCTGCTGAAGCTATAGATAATGAAAACAAAGGTTGCTTGAAAGTATAAACCGTAGTCAGCATTACTTGTACCTAAGCTAGAAATGTACCTTGAATCTAGGTAAAATGTAACACATATATATTAGAACTGCACAACTGAAGAATAGACAGTTTGTAGCGGGCTAAAAATAAGCACCAAGGCCAGGTTGTTTTTCTCAAATATTTTTGTAAATCAACAATAATCCAGTCATGTCAGCAGGAAATCTAAGTAACATTTTCTATGTAACACATAGTGAGTTTTAAATCTGAACATGTCAGCAGGAAATCCAAGTAACATTTTCTGTAGAGTAATACAGAAACCTGTGTCTAACTACGTCAACAATAGAAAAGTAACATTTCATAGAATTGTATAAAAGTAGCATACTGCTCATTAGTAATTTAGACAAATCCTGTATTTGCATGCTTTGTCTCCTTGCTGCAAGTAATAAAGGGTGCCATACTTGAACCTTACGTGAACTGGTCTTTGAAGTTTTTTCCTTTGACAGATCGGTCCTTCAGACTGGAACCCTCTCTTCGCCTCGGATCAGACGGACCAGGTGGTTGAAACCGTACGGGGAAGAAACCAAATCGGTTCTTCTTATATGAAAAGCCCTCCGACTGGATTGTCGTACAAAAGAGGCCAGCCACTTTCTGATCTGCAACTGAAGGACGAGTCTCCGAATTGGTGATCAATCATGTGGGCTCAGGTAAGGTGAGTCTACTTTTTTCTATTTTCTGTTTTAGATCAGGGACTAGATTTGTATTGTTTTTGTCAAGACTGTATTTTACAAGTCAGGGACAGAAAAGATTACTGTCTTGTCATAGATCAGGAGAAACAGAATAGGTAGGCAGTCATTCTGAAGAGACTATAACAAAATCCGTGGTACCACGTTAAAAATCAGAGAAGTTACGTAACGATCAAAAGGGTAGGACAAAATGGGTAATAATTGCACAAAAAGATTCCAAAATCCACCGTTAACAGAAGACGCAAAATACATGCAGTTGCAGCATGCCAACAATATTAAATATTATTCAAAATGGGTTAATAAATATGAATTCGCCGGAAAATTAGAAAAATCCTCGCTTATCAAACTTGTCAAACAGCTTAAAACCGATTCCAAAGGTCGGGTAAAAAAGCAAAGCAAATTAGGAATTGCTCAGGCACACAGGTGGATTGAGGAAGTAAACCGTAGGGAATAAAAGAACAATTCAAAAACAATGTTTTTAGATAAGGAGGACAATAACTTAGTAATAGCATCGGCCCCTCCACCTCCCTTACCAGAATATGAAGCAAGCGAACAGGTTAGTCCACCCCCACGATATCCTGGTGTCACTGAAAATAGAGACATTGTAAAAATAAAACCATTTATTAGAGATCCCATCGGGACCAGGTCTCGAACACGGGCAGGTAACTCAAATGAAGGCATTGAGTTATATCAAATGGTTAAGAATTCACGATCTATGAGTGAAGAAGAAATATGTCCACTTATAGAAGTACCTAATCTTTAGGCAGGACAAGATAATCAGGACCCAACTATTTTAGTGTATAGACCCTGAACTCCGGAAGATATCCGGAAAGCCACTGAGGGAATTCCCCATCCAAAAGTTAATTTTAGAAAATTCTCAGAAGATTTACAGGGAATGAGGCTGAGTTATAACTTAAATGGAGAAGAGGTAGAAAAAGTAGTTAGACAAACTGTGGGGCCAGATTGGTACATGATTAATGGCAACTGGAATCCCCGTGACGCTGCACACAGACCCCTCCCACATAGCAGCACAGAACTAGACAACAGAGTAAAAGGTCTTACAGACCGCATCTCTGAAAAATGGAAGCCTAGGGCAGACTGGACTTGCATTAATCAATGCATCCAACAAAAAGGTGAAACTATTGACTGGTATTATGCCAGATTATTAGAATGTTTTAATAACCACTGTGGAATGCAGGTTTCTGAAGATCAAACACAAGATTCCCCATATGAATAGCAGTTAAAGAATGCATTCTTAAAAGGGAGTATTGCACCCATAAGCAGTTTTATTACAAAACACATGGTAGACCATCGTACAAGCAGGTTACAGTCATTACTTGAATATGCTAGGCATGCCGAAAGGCATTTTAATAGCAAAAAGAAAAAGAAAGCTCAAGTATTTTCTGTAGAAGATGGAGCAGAAGTTTATGTAGTACAGTCTGGGAAAAAGGGCAAGAAAAATGCACAGGGAAACAAACAATCTGATCAGTGATCAGAGGACTTTGAAGGGCGAAAGAAAAGGGGTGAATGTTTTAAATGCGGTAGAAAGGGACACTTGGCAAAGGATTGCAGGAAAAATAAGAAGGCAACCACGGAAGGCAAGGAGGGGGAGGACTGACTATATGGTAGTCAGGAATCACTAGAAGGGGATAGCAGAGAAAGGACAAATGAGAATGTGATAGAGGGAGTAGAGGATGTGACAGAAGAGATAGAGGAAGTGCAAGAAGTTAGTGACAATGAAGAAAATGAAATACTAGACCTAGCTTTATTGAGCCTGGAGCTCTATTTAGCAGACACAAAACCAGAAGTTACACTCTTGGTAGAAGGGAGGGAAGTCAAATTCTTGTGTGAGTCAGGGGCATTACGAACCCTGATACATCCCTCCAAACTGCCAGAAAACACAGAGTCACCTGACTATATACTGGTAAAAGCAGCTAATGGACAGATGTATTGGGAGCCCCTCTCCCATAACATTACAATAACTGATCCTGTTTCAGGATTGACTCAGAAAAGCAAAATTATTGTTTCTGCAAAATGCCCAGTAAACCTCTTGGGCAGAGACCTTATGCAGCTATTTGGTATAGCAGTAGTCCCAACCATGTAGGGTATGGAAGCAAAGCGACAAATTGATACCTTTGCAGTACAATCGGAGGGTGAAATGTTTTATTGGTACAGCCAGGACTTGGTTACGACTGGGGACTGTGACTGAAGAGTTAATGAATGTAGCCATCAGCAAGTTCCCCTCCCTTGACATTGATAAACAACACCTGTTGCACTGTACCCTGTATTATTGTAACACACCAGGACCTGATAAGGAATATGAGCAAGAATTGTTTAAAAATTATGCAAACAGATTGATATTACGTAATCTGTACTGGGACACAGAAGGGAACAGTGTAGCCAGCTGTTCATTGCCCCAGGAGTTCTTTACACTTTATAAATCTAATCGATTACCACATGTTAGCTTAACCAAGAACAAAAACATAGAATGGGCAGACTTAGGAGAAACAGACAGAATTAGAACTGTCAGAACAGGGAATACAAATACAGAAGTTGAATTGGATAACTCAGACCCACCCAGCTGTACACTCGCAGTCTAGCAAGGACAGCTGATTGACACTCCTATTAAAGGAGGAAGAGAATGCCTTACAAAATATACCAGAAACTCTCTGGTCAACAGGAAAGTCAGATGCAGGACTTATTCATATAGCGGGACCAGTAACTATCACACCAAAGTCAGCATTTAGACCACAGAAAAGACAGTATCCCTTAAGAAAAGATGCAGAGGCAGGGATAAAACCTATTATAGCAGCCTTACTTAAAGGAGGGATACTAGTTGAATTTCCTGATTCACCATGTAACACACCCTCATTTCCTGTTAAAAAAGCAAATGGAGAATGGCGTATGGTCCAAGATTTACAAGCTGTAAATGACACAGTAATACCAAGGGCACCTACAGTGCCAGACCCACACACCCCGTTGAATGATTTAAAACATTAACAGAAGTATTTTTCTGTGGTAGATATTAGCAATGCGTTCTTTTCAATACCGATACACCCTGACAGCCAGTATTGGTTTGCATTCACATTTCAGGGGAAAAGGTATACATATATGCGACTACCACAGGGATATTGTGAAAATCCAACAATATTCTCACAAGAAATGGCAAGCAACTTGGCAGGATTTACCCCACCAAGAGGCAGTCAGATTTTACTTTATGTTGATGACATCTTGCTGGCAGCCCCCACCCAGCAAGATTATAGAGAAGATACCATAGTGCTATTACGATTTCTAGCTGCTGAAGGACATAAGGTAAACAAAAATAAACTGCAGCTTTGGAAAAAACAAGTCAAATACCTAGGATATGTAATATCCAAAGAAGGTAGAACATTAGATGAGGACAGAAACGTAGCAATTTTGCAAGCACCAAAACCGACTAACAAGAAGGAAATGATGTCCTTCATGGGTACAACTAATTTTTGCTGCAGCTGGATTCCAAACTATGCCTTGGAATCTGCACCTCTGACTGACCTGATGTATAAGAAGGCTATAGCAGCACAGGATTTGTTACAATGGACACCAGAGTCAGAATCTGCTTTCTGCAAACTGAAACAGTTAATAGCGTCCTCATTAGTTCTGGGATTAACAAACTACCATAAACGTTTTTTCCAAACTGTAGATTGTAAGCAAGGTTATATGACATCAGTGTTAACACAACAGCATGGGGACAAGCAATGCCCCATTGCTTATTATTCATCACAACTAGACCCAGTGGCACGGTCCTTACCTCACTGTGTACAAGCAGTAGTTGCAGCTGCAATGGCAGTACAGGCTTCGGCCTCAGTAGTCTTATTCCACCCTCTCACTTTGAGAGTGCCTCATGCAGTCATGATTATATTACTGCAAGGAAAGTAGCATATATTTCCCCTGCTAGGTATCTTTCCTGTATGACCATATTGTTGAGCCAACCTCACATGACAATTGAACGATGCACGACTTTGAACCCTTCTACCTTGCTCCCAATCCCTGCGGATGGCACGCCACACCACTGCCTGCAGGTAATTGAGCAAAAGACACTACCTAGAAAAGATCTCACGGATGTCCCCTTGGATGATGCCGAGGTGACATACTACGTGGATGGTTCATGCAAAAGGGGTCCTGCAGGACAGAACCTAGTAGGATATGCAGTAGTTTCTGATACTGAGATTATAGAAGCAAAACCTTTACCACACAACTTATCTGCACAGGCAGCAGAATTGATTGCCTTGACATGGGCATGTACCTTAGCAAAGGGTAAAAGTGTAAACATTTTTCCTGACAGCCAGTATGCTTTTTCTACTGTACATGTTTTTGCGCAACAGTGGAAAAAATGAGGAATGATAACATCTACTGGCAAACCTATCAATCATGCACAGTTTATTTTAGATCTTTTAGAATCTATTCAGTTACCTCAGAAAGTAGCTATTTGTAAATGCACAGCTCACACGAAGCAACAAGATAGGATTTCAAAAGGTAATGGGAGAGCTGATACAGCTACAAAACAAGCAGCTTCTGAAGTATTTCTTTTAAATGAGGAATTACAACCCTCTGAGATTTTAGACTTAGAAATGTTAAAAACAATGCAGACACTCACTACGCAAGCTGAAAAACAAAGATGGGTAAAACGAGGAGCAATTTTCGAAAAGGGGCTGTACATCTCTAAAGAAGGGAAACCAATACTACCATCTAATTTGTTTAGATATGCAGCTTTGTTGAGCCATGGTCAGTGCCATGTCTCAACAGGGGGGATGTTACAGCTGGTGATCCAGGTGTTCACAACGTACGGATTTACAAACTACTCTAAAAAATGTTGTTTGATGTGCCAAATTTGTAACAAACATCATGCACAAGGGGCGTTAAAGCCCAAGCAAGGGAGTTTCCCTACACCACCGTATCCATTTCACACTATCTGTATGGATTTCATAGAATTGAACAAATGTGAAACTAAGAAGTATTGTCTTGTCATTGTAGATATGTTTTCCAGATGGGTGGAAGCCTTTCCAAGCAAAAATCCAGATGCAGCTACGGTGACAAAAGTACTTGTCAAAGAAATCATCCCTAGATTCGGCATTCCGGAAAGGATCTACAGTGACAACGGTACACACTTTGTAAACCAAACCATACAGCAGTTAAGTAAGAATTTTGGTATTTCTTTAAAAAATCATTGTGCATACCATCCGCAGTCTGCAGGGCTAGTTGAGAGGCATAATGGAATATTAAAGAATAAATTAAGAAAATATCTGAGACAGGAAAGAATTGGCTGTATTGTTTGCCCCTGGCACTGTTGAGCATGAGAACTGTTCCGACTGCAAAAGGATTGACTCCTTTCGAAAAACTGTTTGGAAGGGCTTATTATACACCCCAGTGGAAACTTCTCATGTCCACAGACCACAAAGTGACTATACACTAGCTGAATATATGAGAAATTTGTTGAATTCTAAACATCTGTTGCAGTCAAATTCTGTTTCAGATAAAGAACAAACCGAAACATCGGAAGTGGCAGTGATCCCAGGGGACTGGGTGTGGGTGAAAAATATAAAGAAGAAAAACTGGACATCACCAAGGTGGGAAGGTCCATACCAGGTGCTTCTTTCGACACCCACTGCAGTCAAGATAACAGAGCGAGCCTTGTGGATCCACCTGACGCACTGCAAATTAGTTAAGAATTTTGAAATGGACAAAAATCTTACCTCTCCATCGGGGCCCTCAGCACAAAGTCTGGCTACAAAGGGGGGTCAGATCAATAGGACTGATCCATCTCAACCCCAGTGAAGAAACCATCGGTGCTGAAGGTCCTATTAGGCAGAAAGTAAGATCACATGTCAAAAGCAAAAATTATAGAATCCAGAAAAATCCAAATAAAACTACTCGGAAGAGTCGGAGAAAACAGGAATGCAGAACAACCGTTTCCTCAGAAGTATTGCATAATCATCCTGTTAACTGTACTAGTGACAATAATCTTTTTGTTGTGGCCATTCCTTTTCCCAGCCACACAAACTGAACTGAATAAGCATGGAGAGTTGCACGTAGAGTGGGACCCAAACTTCAACACTTACCAGGCAATCAAATATGTGTATGCTGAGACCTTCAATGTTTCGAATTGCCGGATTTGCACAGCCTTGCCAACAGCACACGGGGGGTTATTGTTAACTTTAGTCCCCCTAGGAGCCAACAAGACCTGGGAAAATTTAGTCTATGATACATCAGATGTTACATCAGAAGATAAAGTAGCATTGCACTTGTCTGTTCGACAGAAGGGGACTGTGTGTTTTTACAAAAATGATACAGTTCAGGTGGGTTGGAGCAATTGCAATGTGACTGTTCCCTATATATGCTACAATAAAACTGATACCACAGGTTCCTATTGCAACACAAGCTATGATTCATTTTTTGACCTGATGCATAGGACAACTGATGAAGTAAAACATAATGCTGATCTTTATAAACAACTGATTATAATTGACAAAAAAAATGTTTCATCCAGAACCAGGAAATAGTAAAGTTACTACCAAAGTAGAAGACTGTTATTTTGTATGTGGTAGGAAAGCATACAAGTGGTTACCTGAGAATTGGTCCGGCAGTTGTTATTTGGGGTACCTGATTCTGGCCATATGACACACAGCAGTTTTACCTCAGGGGAAAATTCGAAATGTTCGACAAGAAATCAAGAAGCCTGTCAATCCAGTAGGGCAAATCAATGTGGGCTGGAAAAACCATCATGCTGTGGGCCTAGGGAAAAATGGACTGTCGCATATGGACTTGGGTGCTAACATCATCTCGTGGGCAGGTGTATTGCCAGCATATGGAGCAATAAAATCAATCTGGAACTGAGAAAACTGTCTAAACTTCTCGAAATAATGAGCAATACAACCTTTTCCACTCTAGAATTGGTAACTGATGAACTGACTGCCATGAGAACTGTAGTGCTTCAAAACCGCATGGCTCTCGACTTCACCCTAGCGGTGAGAGGAGATACTTGCACTTTAATCCAGGAGGAGTGCTGTTTGTATATTCCTGACCACAAACATGAGATAGACAATCACCTTGAGGTAATTCAGCAGGTGTTGGCTATGACCAAACCTGGACCAAATCCATTGATGGACATTTTCCAGACATTGTTTGGGGGGGGGGGGCAGTATCCTGATGAACATTCTGATTGCCATCTGTGTAGGAATGATTCTACTGGTGGTATGTGTTTGCTGCTGCATCCCCTGCATGAAAAGACTGATTAAAGACTTTATAGACATGTCAGTTTCAGAAATCTTATACCAAGGTGCTGAACTCGAAGAATTGTTGAAAAATTGAAAATGCTTTCAAAGGTTAAACTGAATGACTCTCTTAACTGCAAATCCTGAGTAGGAAGAGGTTAGGGGAAGAAAAAAAAACTGTTTATGCTTATTTTGAAAGTAGAATAAAAGTATTAAAAGGGGAGAAATGTTAGAAAAATATGTATTAGTAATATGCATGCTTAGTGCATTTGAGGTTTAAAAGGGTTAATACATTTATTCTGTTCACACTGCATGAATCTGCACAGCTACTAGAGACATTACAATCCTGCTTATGTCATGAAAATATGCGCAGCTATGATCTGCTTATGCCATGGAAATTAACAAGAAGCATTTAATTTCTGCTAATGTCATGAAAATAATAAGAAGTGTTTTCTACTAGTGTCATGAGACATGATAAAGAGTTATTGATTTTCTGCTTATGCCATGAGAAAGTACACAGCTGCTGAAGCTATTGATAATGAAAACAAAGGCTGCTTGAAAGTATAAACCGTTGTCAGCATTACTTGTACCTAAGTTAGAAATGTACCTTGAATCTAGGTAAAATGTAACACATATATATAAGAACTGCGCAATTGAAGAATAGAAAGTTTGTAGTGGGCTAAAAATAAGCCCCAAGGCCAGGTTGTTTTTCTCAAATGTTTTTGTAAATCAACAATAATCCAGTCATGTCCGCAGGAAATCTAAGTAACATTTTCTATGTAACACATAGTGAGTTTTAAATCTGAACATGTCAGCAGGAAATCTAAGTAACATTTTCTGTAGTGTAATACAGAAAGCTGTGTCTAACTACGTCAACAATAGAAAAGTAACATTTCATAGAATTGTATAAAAGTAGCATACTGCTCATTAGTAATTTAGACAAATCCTGTATTTGCATGCTTTGTCTCCTTGCTGCAAGTAATAAAGGGTGCCATACTTGAACCTTACGTGAATTGGTCTTTGAAGTTTTTTCCTTTGACAGTAAAGAAATCTGGGCAGTAAAGGCAGAGCAGAAAAGAAAGCTGGAGGTGATGGAAAAGAAGTGTCTGAGAAGGGTGTGGGACAGACGAAGAAATGAGAACATAAGAGGAGAAGGCAAAGTAGCTCCAATTTCAGAAAAAGATCAAAGGGAATAGATTATGGTGGTTCAGGCACATGTGCTGAAAAGCAGAAGTCAATCTGGTGAAGAAGATTTGGGACAGATAGGAAGAATGTAAAAGGAAACTAGGACATCCAGCAATGAGGTGGACAGAATGTGTGAGCGAAGATCTGTGACAGTCAGTATTAGTGATGAAGAAGGCAGGAGTGTGGCATTGAATTGAGAGAGATATTGACAGTTAACATGAATCCCCAACCCCATATAGAAAATGGGAGAATAAACGGGGGAATGATGATGATGACATAGATTATATGCAAGGAGAATAGCACAGGTGGCTTTAGAAAATAATGGCAATAGATAAATGATATTATATATAAGAGTGAGTGAAAAAACACAATATATGCATGCATTAAATATATATATATATATATATATATATATATATATATATATATATATATATATATATATGCACACAGAGTGGAAATCAGAGATGGCATGCTGAAAGAATCACAATAAAAATAGATTTAGAGCAAGTATGCTGAAGGAAGAATGGAATAAAAATATTAAGTTATATGACCAGAGAGATAGCATAGCAGTTGCATTTCCTAGAGTTTTGAAATGCACTTTTATTTGTGAAGGAAAAAATAGGGTAACAGGAACAATTTTAAAAAAAAGAAGGGAGAGATTCCCACAGTTTGAGGTCAAGGACTGAGAAAGCATGATCTGTGTAGTGAAGCCTAGATTGAGGGGTTTGGAGGAGAAAACATGAGTGATTAAGATGTCTAAGATTGTATGTTGGTGCAGCTCTGAATAGTCTGAAATAGTGGAGGGAGGGTAACATTCTTGATGTGTTTAAGTAGTTTAGAGGCAAGTAGAAAGTTTACAAATTGTTTCACAGGTGGCTGATTAGCCTTTTCAATGATTTTGCAGTGGGGTTCATTTCTTGGGGATCTAAAGAGAGGGAGATGAATCCACACATGCCATTTGAAATAAACTGAATGGTGGATACGGTTCTTTTAGAATCTGCAGCAATTAGAGACAATATTCTAATTGAGCCAGTAAGATACCTTTACCTATGGCATTTCTACAGAATCTGGATAGAAAAGGGGAAATACCATTAGCCTAGAAAAAGAGAAAGTTATTGTGTGTGTGTGTGTGTGTGTGTGTGTGTGTGTGTGTGTGTGTGTGTGTGTGGTCCAAGTGGAGTTGGAAATTTAGGAAGGGATCCAACCAAACTCCCTATGTATTTAAATGAAGTGACATTTTCAGTGGTGTTAAAATGATTAAAGATTTTAAGACATCTGGAGATAGAACTGAGCTTTTACCTAGTGCCCCAAAACATTGTTTTTGTTTTAGAGTTAAGTAGCAATTGTTTATCACTGACTCACTGAATAAGGGCATAAAAATCAGCCTGAAGTTTGAGTTTAAGAGAAGAGATAGAAAGGTCAGAGTGAAATAGAACTGCATCTTCAGCATAAAGCAGGAGAGGAAGACAGGGTAAGTCAAAAGGATGTTTGTTAATATAGATAGAAAAGAGAAGATGTTCCCAAATAAATACTCAAGAGTCAGATTTCTGTAGAGGGACTGATGTAGAGGTTTATGGACTGAAATTAACTAAGAAATGGTGGTTAAAGAGATGTTTTGGAACCAGAGCAGTATGTCTTCACTAATGCCTGTTTCAATAAAATGGTCTGAGAAATGAGTGAAAGACAAAAGCAAAGAATCTGGTAAGTTCGATAAAAATTGCCCCGGTAATTAGGCCCTTGTCCATTTCAAGAAGAATGTTGTTGCTGAGTGTCCAGACAGCTGTGGATGCACTTTGACTAGATCAAAAGCCATGCTGCTTTTGATAGAAAAGATGGCATTGGTTGATGCATTGAGTGAGTTACAAATAAAGTAATTTTTTTCTAGAATCTTTCCTAGGACATGGAGAAGAGAAATGGGCTGAAAACCTGAGGTGGTTTAAAGATGCAGAGAGCACCCTGACAGTGCAAGGCTACAATACCTTCCACACATTAAGACCACCCACTGCACAGGAAGGGATGCAAGCTGGAAGTGTCTCAATTTACATCAAAAGAATACCCTCCTCAAGGCTGGTCAGTTAGTATAATGCACTTGAGTTTCTCCATGTCCAAATTACTATGGGCAAAGTCCCTTGTCATATCCCTGTAATCTATAGATCCCCCACTGTGACCCAGGGAATTCATAACACATACTTAATGTAGTGGAGACACTCCCCATTCAGCCCAGCACCATATTAACTATCCCACTATAGATGGGGAGTCATACACCACATTTAATATGCATGCCCGGAGAATCCTGGACTTTTTAAACACAAACACCATGGACCAGCTTGTGTGCAAACCCAGTAGGGATGCAAACTTGTCCTCATAAACATGGGAGAATGTTGCACCATCCCTAGTGTATTGTACTCATTGTTCAGGTTAGACCATAAAGCTGTCTTCTTTGAAATAAAACTAAAACTCAGAACTTCAGCTGACCTTGGAATATTTAGGAGGTTTTCTAAGGTAAATTTCCTATAATTAAGTGAAATTTAGGAAAATTTCAAGTTTCTTGCAAACATGAGAACACTGTTGCCTATGCAGAATTGTTCATGGAAACCCTGTAAAATTATATTAACAGCTGCATAGAGACAGCTGTACTCACTTGTAATAAGCATAGGAGTAGCTCAATTAACAAGCCACTCTGACGGAATCCAATAGGTTATACAAGAAAGGGAAGAAAATAATGGCGAAAATTAGGAGGTGCAATGACTGGGAAGGTCAGAACATCTTCATCAATCTAAACAAGCAACTCAGTGAGCTCATCTAATCTACCAAAGCTAAATTTGAGGTAAAAATAGCATCCCAGGTCAAGAACAATTACAAAGTTTTTTCCAGCTATATTCACAACCTCAATGCACAACAACGTACTGAATTAAATGAATACCAGACTATAAATAAAACCACCAAAAAACAGTGGTTTACCAAATACTACTTTTAAATATATTGAATTAATTATAAATGGAGCCAACTATACTGAGCCCAAAGATATGGCAAATCTACTGACAGATAAATTTAACTCCAATTTTATCCCCCTTTATACCTGGACACCCCTCAGGAAATACACACAACCATAATATGTGCTATCGCTAGGGAACAAGTCCTCAGAGAATTCTCCAAGGCTAAGAACACCATGTTGATGGTACCTAATAATATCCCAGGATACCACCTACATAGCATAAAACAGGAACCATTGGGTCCACTAGAATAAATATTTAACCACGGCCTCTAAACAAGTCTTGTGTGCAATGAATGAAGGACTGCAACAGTTATCCCACTGCACAAGGGTGGGCCATCCATGAACTGTGGAAACTATCAGCCCATAAGCCTGACTAGACTAATACGTAAAGCCATGGAAAGAATAATCATAGATACATTAAATGACAGCACAGGAAACCTACACACTCTAGATCCAACTCAGTTTGGTTTCTCCAAGGGCAGATAATGCCTGCACAACTTGATGAACTTCTTTGACAAGGTCAGCAAAGTAATGAGCAAGGGTAAACTGGTGCACACTGCCTATCATGATCTGGCCAGACCATCTGATGCAATACCACACCTGGGCATTGTAAACAAGCTCATTGAATTAAGTTTTAACTGCTAAATCACCCACTGGACAGCCAAATGGCTTAGAGGTTAAAATAAGGGAGTCCACCACAACAAAACTCTGGTCAGTAGTGAAGTGCCGCAGGGCTCAGTGCTGGAGATGCTGCTGTTTGGCTTCTACTTCTCTGAAGTCAAGGCTAATGTCAAAACCCTCTGGCTGACCAAGTTCACAGAGGACTGGAAATTAGGTGCAGTGACTGAATTCTCCCAAGACACAAATACCCTCTAACAAGGCCTGACCTGGACTAATAACTGGTGCTAGAGTCACGCTATTTTACTCAATTCCAATAAGTGTATAATAATATTTTTGATAAGACAGCCATCCCCACAAATTGCCACATTGATGGTACACTTCTAAGAGTAGACACAGTGGTCAGGGATTTGGGAATGCATGTAGACAGCAACTGCCCTTTGACCATCATGTGTTTACAGTAGTAATAAAATCATTCTATATTGCACAACTTACAACTAAATGTATGGTATCCAAATCCAAATTCATCATTGTTCTGTTGTACTTTGCCTTCATAAGACCAATCACTGAGTACAATGCTCACTTGCTCACTTTGGCATGTACTTCACCAGGCATGTGCAACAGCTGGAGTGTCCACAGAGGTTCCTTTCAAAAAATACATGGTTTGGAAAATAAGTCACATGTGGACTGCCTCACAATCTTGCCCTTATACTCAGTCTCCTACAGGCTTGCTGAGATGCGACCTATGCTTGGCCTGCAAAGCATTCTCTGATCCCACTTTAATGGACCTATTGCATCCACAAAACAAATAGAGTCAAAAAAGCCTGATCAAGTGACTTAAATCTTGCCTACAAAATAAATACGACATGCTGGAGAAACAGGTATGTGTCTCAGAGACTTTCCCTTCTCTGGAACAGACTTCCAATCCATGTGAAGCAATGTTCTTCCCTGTACTTGTTTATTTGAAACTTTGATCAGTGGATGGGGAATCAGAAAGTTGCCCTGGGTTAGGCACCAATATTTCTATCAGAGAGTGACAGGAAGCTTGTAAATGCTCAACAAGTTCAACTCATGCCTAAGTTGAAATACTCCCACAAAACAGAATGGACCAATATATTTCTAAAATTTGTGGGAAGCAGAGCTAAGCTTAAAAAACTCGTTAAGGTCATTATTCAAGTACTCTTCAATTATCCTCTGATCCTAAGTAGAGAAATGGCAATTCTATTGACTACAGGACTGGAACGATGCCCTAATTACAGATCCACAGTATATGCATGATATATTAGCATAGGAGTCTGGAGAGCAGTTTATTCCAGACAAAGTAATGACTGGGGAATATCTGAAAATGATTTGTTTTCTACAACAGTCCAGAATAACAATGGAGAGGCTTGGAAAATGTCTGAAGAAGCAACAAATGGGAGGTTATGCAGTGACTGATGGTGTTGCCTCTAGGAAAGCTTCAGGGATAGATGGGTTGATTGCAGAATTTTATAAGAAATATAAAAGGGAATTAATATCCATGCTGTTAAGTTACAATAAGGATTTTGAAGCAAAAAGGAATTTCCCAGGGGATACTAATGTCACAAATGTGTTTATGTTTCCCAAGCCAAGCAAGGATACAGCTAATCCAAATAACTATAGACCTGTATTGTTGTTCCATCTAGACCTAACAATTTATCCAAAAATCTTAGTGAACAGAATGTTGCTATATCTAGTACCGTATAAGTGACAAGGGGTTATAAAACACAGAACAGAAAATCCAGACCTAGTACTGTGTCAAGCCATAGCACTGGTACCTTTTTTATTTCAACGACATAATTCATATTTAGGTATACCTCTTGTGCAAGAAAATCAGCTAATGTTTGCATGATTTTCACAAGATTGTGTGTTCCATCTCTCCCAACCTGAGAAGAAAGTAACTGAGACATTTGCAGTAATTTGGAAGTTACATCATATCAAAGGAGTGGAATTGAATGAAATCAAAACTCAAATATTCCCATTATCAGGAACAGGGAAGACATTTCTGGAGGATCTCCAAAATGGTCTAAATGAAAAGGTGGCTTTAAAATGCTGTTGATTAGGAATTATTATGGCATATAACTGGGCTTATCTTACTGATACCAAAGCAAAACATAGTTAAGAGATCTACAATGCAAAATTCTGGAATGGAAAATGAAAAGGTTCTATTTCCACATGAAAGTGCAGATAATACATATGTATATTCTCCCTAAAGTTTTTTTCTTGCACCAACATCTTACACATCTTCATAAATCCAAATTCCAGTCATTAGTCTCAGGCATTTTATGGGATGGTACTCATTCTAGAATACAAGGATAAGCAATGAATACATATACAGAGTTTATGTTCATTCAAAAACAAAAATGAGTAATTAGTGTCTGTTGGGGGTGGGGGTCCCAGATTTTGTGAAATACCAGAAAGCAGTGACTAAATGCCAATATACTAGAGCACATCAAGAGTGTTGTGGGTGCACACAGAAAGTATGATGATGAGGGGAGTGGTACAAAATACTAAGACACCAAAATCTGGGACCCAGGGAGTTAGAAAAACTGGGTACAAGTGAAAGTCTGAAAATGGAGCACAGACACAAAGAAGGCCGTGTTTTGGAGATGGTTTCAGAGGTAGATTCCAGGGTAATATTCTGGAATCAACGGCCCAAGAAAGGAATATAGTTCATGAAAAATATGTGGGATTTGAAGAGAAATTCAATGTGGACAAGAACGGAATCAGAGAAGTTTTCCAAGGCTATGGGTTTAGGGGTCTATATTAGATAATTGAACTTTCAAAAGTTCGACTGTGATATGGTCAACACCACATGATCAAACTTTTAAAAGTTTGAACAACTAATAAAAAAAAAAAAAAAAACTAAGCAAATAACCTCCTTGAACATTTTAAACAGTGGAACAAGCCTCCGTGCTCCCCCACACCCCCCGCTCCTTAAATATAGCAACTCTGAGATCGCACTACAGTGCAGAAAAGGGAAATCTTCCCATTCCGCGCTGTACGGAGATCTCCGTTAAAATGTTCAAACTTTAAAAAATTCAGTCATGTGGTGTCAATCATATGACACTCGAACTTTTGAAAGTTCGATTATTTAATATAGATCCAGGTTTAGGTGGTGGCAAGAGCTGCAAGAAAGGAATGCACTGTAGGTATACAGGCTACAACAGGTAATCCAGGGGACTGCTTATTCCACATTTTAAGGAAAAAGAATCTCAATAAGGAGACATTTAAAGGGGAAATTAGAATATTTTTTGTCAAGAATTCTGTTTAGATTTTCAGTGTATGAATGAGATGGTGGCTACATGGAATGATGCCATATGTGCACAGACTAAGAAAGAGGTGTGACTTCAACTGATCATTCCGTACTCTACAAAATGTATGCTGAGCATACTGCATTTTTATAATGTTTAAACAGTATAACTGTATCACAGCATCCCCCTCTCAGAATATTAAATGTGGGTGGTCTACCAAGTTGGAATGGGGAGATACTTTACTATAGAGTATCTTCATACAATATAGAAGTATCCATTCTCTAAGAATATGGGGGATGTAGTGACAAAAACAATTAAATGGGCAACAAGACTTAAGTTGCCAACAAGAGAGGACATAACCTTCTGGATTTTGGGCTTAGCTTTTTCACAGCAAAATATACATAGGGCTACTTGGTTTGAGTCATAATTGCTGGGTTGTCCTTATTGGGTTTTACATGTAAAGTGCAGAGAATGACTCCTGGAATGCCAAATGAAACTAATTTACTTTACCACTCAATCCTCAAAATGAACTCCAGAGAATATACATCAGCTAGAGCACTCTGCTCAGCAGCCTTCCTTTACAAAAGTGATTAAGGTAGATGATTGACTAATTGGTCTTTCTGGAGATCACTGAACTATCCATTTATGTAAACTTTGGGGTGGAGCACTAATAAGGGTCAGTGTATATTCTTTGGAGGGAAGCCCTGGACACCAGTCAGATCTATAGGAAATAAAGTCAGGGAACTGATGCACTGGTCTATGCATAATAATTGTAGGATCTCTCTCTCAAGATATATATATATATATATATATATATATATATATATATATATATATATATATATATATATATATATATATAGTTGCTCAGCATAATGTATCCGAGATTATCCAAGTTCAACAGAGGTCAGCTCCTCGTTGGTCAGATCCAACCACAAGCTAATCACCGTAGACATTCACATCCCGCTCCCACCCCCCATTAGGAAAACAACCGTAAAAAATTTCCCCAAAGAAAACTTCACTCTTCTTAAGACAGAAGTGGCAAACTTCATGACACCCATGCAGATGGACAATAGAGGTATGACTGCTGAATCCTACACAAATGCACTTTATAAGCACTTACACGAGTGCATGGATCGTGCTATCCCTAACAAAACCAAGATGCTATCCTCCAAAAAAAGGAAGCCAGTCTGGTGGTCTTCTGCCATAAACAAACTCTACAACAGAAGAAAGAAACTGTTGCCAAAAAGAGTAAAATCCCACAATTAGAGGAACTCCCTGGTCAGCCTCAGTAAGAAGCTGAGATCCCTCATAAAATCCTCCAAAGCTAGTTATGAAAACAAAATTGCCACTGATTCTAAATACAACCGCAAAGCATTCTATAGCTATGTCAAAAATCTCAATGGCAACACTCAGATCTGCTCTGAGTTACAGCACAATGACACTAAATATACAGAACCAACTGATATTGCCAATATCCTGGCAGATAGGTTCAGTGCTAACTTTACCCCCATCTCACCCCCTAAAGGGCCCATCTTTATACCGGAAGAATGCAAAGCTCCTGTAATCACGGCTGCACTGGTAAAAACTTCACTCTCCAAAGCCAAGAACACAGCATCCTTGGGACCTGACAACATCCTAGGCTGCCTTCTACATGAACTACAGAATGAACTGACACCCCACCTAAGTACCATGTTCAATCATAGCCTCACCTCAGGCTTTGTGCCCATTGAATGGTGCACCGCAACAGTTATCCCACTCCACAAAGGGGGGGGGCACAACAGACCCCGGGAACTACCGCCCCATTAGCCTGACGAGCCTCGTCTGCAAGGCCATGGAACATATCATCATGGAACTCATAAACAAAGACATTGGAAATCTCCAAACCCTGGACCCCACACAGTTTGGGTTTGTAAAAGGCAGATCATGTCTCCTAAATCTGATAGACTTCTTTGAAGTAGTCACCAAAGCCATAGATGAGGGTAAGGTGGTTCACACAGCCTATCTACATCTTGCCAAGGCGTTCAACACCATCCCCCACTCTGGAATTGTAGATAAACTCAATAAACTATGTATAAATCACTATGTCACAAGATGGGTTGCCAACTGACTTACTGAAAGAACCCACACTGTGAAAGTAGCAGACTCCAAATCAGTCTTCAGACCAGAGACAAGTGGAGTACCACAGGGTTCAGTCCTGGGTCCTCTCCTGTTTGGTATCTACTTCTCTGAAGTACAGGCTAACACAGAAGGTCTTTGGCTAACTAAATTCACAGATGACTGCAAACTAGGAGCCATAATTGAAACTCCTAACGATGTGGACATCCTACAAAAGGGCCTCACTGAGACAGATGCTTGGTGTGAAAGACATGGTCTCAAGCTCAATGCCAAAAAGTGCATTGTCATCCCCTTTGGTAAAAATTCTGTACCCATGAGCTACCACATAGGCGGTAGTCTACTTAACACCAAAAGTGTGATAAGAGACCTTGGGACACAGGTGGACAGTAGTCTGTCCTTTGATAATCACATTGCCAAAGTGGTCAGGAAATCCTTCTATGTGGCACACCTCATCACAAAAGGTTTCTCATCCAAAAAAAAAAGAGATCATTGTTCCCCTCTACTCATCACTCATTAGACTCATTATAGAGTACAACGCCCCTTTTGGTATGTACCTCACAAGGCATCTACAACAACTGGAAAGGCCACAAAAATACCTCACAAAGAGGATTACTGGCCTCAAACAGATTTCTTATGCAGACCATCTCAAAAAACTCCAGCTTTACTCCGTCAGATATCGCCTACTCAGAGGCAATCTCTGCCTAACATACAAAGCTATGTCAAACCCAGAGATGTTGGACATGCTCCACTTAAAGAAATTCCAATCCCTCCAAGCTACATGCTCTAGGGACCTAAACCTTGTCACCACAATAAACAGAACATGCTGGAGGGATAGATAAGTGTCCCAGAGACTTCCCATACTCTGGAACAGACTACCTATCTATGTCAAACAGAGCTCCTCATTAACACTCTTCAAGAAAAATCTTGATGATTGGATGGGTAATAGGAAATTCACCCCGGGGATCATTTCTGTGGTTCTGCTTGACAGGGGCACAGGAAAATAATTTTCTTGGGTGGCGAAAGCCAGGGTACATTTTTGGCAAGGCTTGTATAGGCCCTAGGGCCAATAGCCTAGTACCTACCTATGAACCTATGAACATATATATATATATGTATATATATATATATATATATATATATATATAGATATATATATATATATATATATATATATATATGTGTGTGTGTGTGTGTGTGTGGGTGTGTGTGTGCATGTGGATGGAAGGAGCAGGAGAAACGTTAGCACTTATAAAAAAAATGCACTAGGGAACATATGTAACAATTATAACAAAAATGCACTTTATACTTACTTATTTTTATCTTTTACTCACATGGAACCAGAACTGTAATAAAATGGATGCCCTGTGGAATCATAGGTCAAGGTGGGGATTATAATGGAATCGTGGCACGGATAATAGCAGTGTGTTAATGTAAGTCTATCTACAGTGGTAAATGTCAAAACTGTTGTTTGTATGATAAAGTACTAAGTTGCATTATTGGATGGCATCAAAAAGCAGATCTATGAAAATATTCATGTTTAGAAAAATTGAAATAAATATTGCATATAACCAAAATATAACCATGAGGTTAACTGAAACTCACAACATTTATTGATAAAGGATATCCAGACATGTTGTTGGTATATGGAAATCACTGTATTTATTCATTTGGACAAGTGGTTATGAACAAAACAAGATGGGGAATAGAAGAAAGGTGGAGACTGGCTGCTATCTTCTTTCATTTGTTAAAACTCAGTTCAGATGTACCTAGTATACTTAAACATGCAGACCACTAACTAATTAGCAAAACTACAATAGTGACAAAGTTACATACCAATTCAAATGAGGCTCATTATCTTACACAGTAGGAATTTTGGTATTTTCAATTTTTGTTATACATGAAGTGGCCGCACTGTACAACAGTATATTTAAGGTATACCATAATTACACCTGTATTCCCCTGTCCGGGGAATAAATACTTAGTGTCTGCTAACGTAGATAACTGATATTATAAGAACATTGTTATAGCTATGAGGCGAAGGCTTCTGAGTAATAATCACATTAATGATGATAACATTCTTAAGCTTTATACCAATCAAAAATTATTTATCTCAGAGTTTCATTGATAGACTGTAGTCTCTATACAAAAATCAGAGTTTTAGTCACAAACTTTCTATCACGTCTCTGCATTCCATGATTTTGTAGAATGCTTCTGATTTTTTCTTATATTTTTGCCCAGTTCCTCATAAAATGCTTGACTTTCTTGTAAATTAATGAGGGTTACAGTCAGTCAAGTCAGTAATGACAGGCATCATAGAGTTTCACTCTTCCAGAAAGTACATGTTAAGGTAAAACCCTTTGTTATGTTGGAAGTGAATTAGAGTAATATTTAAAACTATCCCAGAATTTGGGTCATTTGTCCCATATTTTATCTTTGCACATAACTCTTAATATAAAAAAGTTGAGAGCTATTTATTTTATTTATTTAACATTTGTTTACTGGAAAAGTCCGATTGTGACAGAGCCCATTTTTAGCAGAGGCCTGGAGAGAAATGCTCCAGATCTATGTCTTTGGAATATGGGGGGAAACTGGAGTGCCTGGAGGAAACCGACTGGAATGCAAAGAGGACAAGTAGACTCTGCACAGAAGGCACCCCAGCTGAGAATCAAATTGTGAAGCTTCTTGCTGTGAGGCAACAATGCTAACTGCTGCACCATTGCATCACCCACATTCCATAAACCACCACATTCCCTAAATCATATTACAGCATTCTGCAAAGTCAGAGGAGCATACGTGTTTTACATCCTTTCACGAATTATACATTACTGGCAAATCTGAGAGCAGCACTGTAAATGTATCAGTAACATGCCACTTCTGCATACATTACAATGAACAGAGGGGTACACAAAGCCCCTAACATAATGTCATTTTCACTGCATGCATGTTACCACTGCACAGAAATAAACTATATTTAGAAAAGCAGAAGTCACTGGAACCTCTTATTTTGCATATCCATGTGGTCGCTTAACCTTTTCTGTAACATAATGCAGAATTAATATATTTCATATTATGTGTACACACAACTTTTGGGATAAACTAAACATCACATGCCTCCTGTTATGTAATTGCATTATCTTTCCTGTAAGTATGCAACTAGTAGTCATGGGTGACTGGGTAATATGGTAATCATAACTATTCTGTTCCTTATAAATACAACTACATTTTGCCAGCAAGATAAAGCCTTTTATAATATTATGAGATATTGGTTCATGCAACTAGTACTAGTTAGGAGTGGTATGAGACCATATCAATAGAGATAACTTATATCTGCAATAATGGCATTAGTAATACATGTGAACCAATAACAGCACTGTTACCTTTTGTATTACATTACCCTGTATTGTTCATGCATATGGGCATACTATTCAGACTACCACATAATAGCAAATATTAGCTGGATGTATATGCAGGCATGACCAGATTGCACTGTACTCTAATTTCCTGCAATATTCAAGAAATACCTGAAAAGCTCTGACATTTCTGTAACTCTGCTTATGTCTCCTCATGGTAATGTGTCCTGCATCATACATATGTTCATCTGCAGAATGTTTTTTTTTTTCTTTTTTGTAAATCTATGGTGGTAGTTCTGCAGGATGTGATCATTTCTGAAGGTGTTTGGATTTCCAGAGCCCTCCTCTTCCTGTTATCACAGTTATAAACTAACAGGCAAATATTTACCACCCCCCCTCCAGGTTAGGCTTACCAACCGGTATGTACTGATGAATACAGAGTGCAGGAGAAAAGTGAAATTGGGAGCTGCTCACAGAGGATGACCTGACACAGTACAAGGAGTCCTAACCCCCTCTGTGGCAGTGTGCTAGGATCATTCAAAAGACCACTGTGAGCTGCTAGGCATGATCATTTCTTTACGATTGCCCCCCCACTAAAGTTGGTTTCCCCCCTCATTTCCTGCATATTCACCTACATTAACTCTACATGGCATCAAGTTTCACAGCAGTTTCAAGAATAACCTGACTCATACCAGCATATTATCCCCAAGCCCTCCTCTGAAGAGGGATGAGCAGGCATAACCTCATCATTCGTCTTTGCCCACCAGCTATTATGTGTGATTTGGACACTAATTTTAACTTGGCTAACTGGGTCAAGGTAAACTTCTACATCAAAAGAACTGGCTTCTTGCTTAATATTTGTAGATTTTGGTACATATTTTCATATGATTGGCAGACTTTGGCACCGCGTGCTATCAGTCCCTGAAATGAAATGAGGTCCATTAGTGATATCTAGTCCTGAATAGCAAAATATGACAACCAGTATGTCATACAAGTCTGCAGTTTTCTGAGATGCTCACATACATGGGATTACCACAATGCTTGGAATAGTATAGTTGCCTTATACCTAGGTATCTACCCTTATTTTATGACACATCGGTGGTGCTGTATCAGTTTTTAGGTTTTCTTTCTCTCTTACTATATATATAATTTTTTTCAATATATATATATATATATATATATATATATATATATATATATATATATATATATAAAACTAGATAGATAAAGCTGATGGCTAAGAATTCTAAAAAAATCAAGAAAAAAGAACCCTGCACTATAGACAAGCTCATCTGAGACATCAGAGTAATCAAGCACTTATAACTTGTTTAGTAATCAAAACGTATTTATTGAAAAACAAATAAATGTACACTTTTGCCCTTAAAAGGGCTTTGTCCTTATGGGAGAGAGACGGCTTACCTCCCTAAGGCTGGAAAACTATTGTGCCTCACTTAAAAGATCTGTGCTTTTTTATGTGTAAAGATTTATATATGGGACCAAATATATATAATTTGGCTTATTAAGCAGCTGGTTGGCAAGTGTGTGAGATAGCATAATTTCCTAGGTTGGGGAATATGCCCTTTCACCTGTATTGCGCAACTTATAATTAGGAGTTTGAAGGACCTGCTCCAACATGCAGAATGAAAGTGAGCTTGTCCCCCTGCCAAAAATGATCAGGGGGATTCAATAACGCCTACACAATCATGTATGACCATGTACACATGGCCCTGAAGAGATTTAGGTTCAGTAAATTCCATGTAGCAGCACACACTGACATGCAAACATGGAAACTTCTGTGGCATACAAATTATAGCATAAGTAGCTGAACTGTATACTAATGAAGCAAATCAACATGGTGGAGTGATTCAGTAAGTTGTAAAGCAACTGTGTAGACTCAATGCTCATGTTGCCCCTGTATTCGAAAGTTTTCCAACTACAGTCACAGAAAGGAGTCTACATGGAAACAAGAGCAAGTAAATGTGTGTACATTTATACAGAACAGACCCTAACATGTAACCGCACACACATTATAACATTATCAGACATGTTGGATGCTACAAAATTATTTTAACAATAGCAACAATAACAACAATTCCTTTTTAAGTGCCATGACATAAATGCAGCTTTGCAACCCCACCCCCAAATGAACAATGTACCCGTAACCAATGTAGACAACTAAAAGTGTAAACATCATGAAACATAAAATTCAAAACCTGCATGCCTCTGTGCAGATATATGCCTCAGTGATACCCTCCCTTGACTGTACAACACTGGGCTCCCATTCAGTTTCCCCTGCCTACACATTTACCAACCATGTAGATTTAGGGCTGTCAGCATAGTGAAGATGCATATGACTTCAAAACTCATTAGAATTGTTCACCATCATTATTCCTAAACAAAATTAACCCAAAGCACCTCACCTATGTTCCCAACATGCCCTAATTCATTGGCCGACATACTCCACATTTTCTGGTCCTGTAAAAATGTATACAAACTTTGGTGCTCTCTAAGAGCATGACTGGAGATAATGGGGTATATGAAATCAACCCTATCCTGGGAAATGGATTTGCTAAATATTTATCCAGGTTCATTTAAATCTGAAACTAAACATATTATCGTGACACTATGTGCGCTTCTCAAAACTTACATTACTTTAAACTGGCTAGACAGATCCAAAGTGTCTTGGAATGACTTCCAGTCGATAGCTGTTAAATATGTTTTGGCAAGTAAACTTAAGGCAACAAGCAAAAAGAAAATAAGTTATTTTCAGAAATATTGGAATAACCTACTAGATGCTCTTAATCAACACCATCCTTAGGTAGACCTCCATCCTCCCTTTTTCTCTTCCTTCGGGCCCCATCATATCCCCCTTATCTCTAATTCCCCTAGTTCTTTTGGACTATTAACTTTGTGACAAATACTGTTCCTCTTTAATTTCTACCTCCAACATAACTCTTGAATGATCACAAACAATACAACCACCTACGATATAATTTCCTACTCTTGTGCAAGCACTAATATCTAGCTTCCTTATACTAACTCCCTTTCATTCAGTGACAGTCATGTGTATATATTGTATATAGTTAAATCAAATAGGTTTTAGGCGTACTAATACACTTCCATAATCTTCCAGAATAAATACTTGTCAAAAGTTTTTGCTACCTTTCTGTCTGTTAATCTCCTAATCACTTGTTTAATGAAGGTTAATATTTTGTTTTGTTATATAGGACTGACTGTACCTGTGCCTAACCAGGTTGTATGAAACGTATTCACTTATTTGTTTTTTTTTTTTTCCATAATAAATTTTTATTGAAATATATTTTCCAAAAACATTACAAAAATACAATAAACATCACACACATAATACACTATAACTACTACAAACCATTTATACAATATCTACATGAAATGCTTCCTATATTTAATATATTCCTAAAATCAGTATCATGCTAATATAATATTGAAGACCTTTTCCCATATTTTCGGGTTATTAATATTTTTGTTAGTTTGTTTCAGAAGTAATTTATGTGCTAGTATATGCTTTATAGCCACAAGCTTAAAATTATTCCATGATGTCTTATGTGGTTCTAGCCAATTTGTGGCTATATAGAGTTTCATCAGCAAAAAATATTCATACAAATAATAGTTTGCGATCTGGAAAGCTCTCTTGGAGGAATGTGTAGAATCATAAATTCCCATGACAGTGTAGAACTTTGATAACCCATCTTTTGCAGTTGTACTTTAAGAGAGTTCCAAAGTTTATATACGCATTTACAACTCCAGAACATATGAAGAAGATCCGCTGTTTGATCTGCACAGTATGGACAAATTGGAGAATTCCTAGGGTTAAATTTATGTAATCTAAGATGTGTGTAATATGCATTGTTCCAAATCATCAATTGCGTGTACATCAGTTTTGAAAAGAAACTGATTTCCTAGTTATATCAATTGCTTTTAATATCTGATTGTCTGTTACTGTTACTTTTTTTACCCAATACTCTGAAAGCAAAATTTTGTCCTGAAATTTCAAATCCTTAATTAATTTATATGCAGTTGCTATAAATTTAGTGTCTTGTTGGATAGCTTGCCACAATTCAGAGCACTTATCCACAAATCCGGCTGCAGGTTTAAAGTTCCTAAAGTAGCTCAGGGCAAGTTCTTTAACTTGTCTCATTATAACAATGTAACTTCTAGGTAGATTCATTTCCTGTCTAATTTGTAAAGCCGATAAGTCAAATTTATTAAAAACATCAAATAGAGTCAGATTAAGTATTAATGGAAATTTGCTGAGATCGATCAGCTGATTATTTAGGTTCATAGGTTCATAGGTTCATACTAGGCTATCTGCCCGAGGGCATTTACAAGCCTAGCCCATAGTTTTGTGGCTTAAGCCACCCCTTTAGTATGGGGAACTATACCCATTATTTTGCTGTGCCTCTGTTGAGCAGTGACACTGAGGTAATCCCTGGGGTATATCTGCGATCTCCCATCCATTGGTCAAGATTTCTCTTGAACAAGGCCAGCGAGGTGCTCTGCCTCACATATACCGGGATTTTATTCCACAGCATAGGGAGTCTTTGGGTGATGAATCTATCCCTCCAGCACGTCCTATTAATAGCCGTGTCGAGGTTTAAGTCTCCCGCCCTTGTGGCTCTGACGGATCTAGATTTTTTGAGGTGAAGCATATTCATCAAATCTGGGTTTGACATGGCCTTGTATGTTAGGCAAAGGTCACCTCTGAGCAAGCGGTAAGCGACTGAATAGAGCTGGAGTTCTTTCAGTCGGGCAGCATAGGACAGATGTTTGAGACCCTTTATCCTTTTGGTGAGGAACTTTTGTGGCCTCTCCAGCTGCTGCAAGTGTCGGGTCAGATACATTCCAAATGGGGCATTGTATTCAATCATTGGTCTGATGAGTGATGAGTATAGGGAGACTATGACCTCCCTTGATCTAGATGAGAATCCCTTCATGATAAGTTTAAAATTAGGATTCCTGTGGAAAGGTTGAAGAACCATCATATATTGCAATAAATCTACGGACTGAAATAAAGTTTGCAAAGATGAGACACAGGTTATTATGTGGTCCATGACCCCATATTTTATCAGACTAATTTTGTCCATAAAGGGCAATGCTTTAGGATTTATTTTCCTATCCAAAATATGCTTATGATTCAAGACCACCCAAGTTGGTATCCATGTTGTATTCGTTACATCATAATTAGCAATTCTTAAAATTTTATTAGCGTTTACAATCAAATAATATGCTTCAAAGTTTGGTAGCTCAAGTCCCCCTCTTGTTTTAGGGTCATTAATTTCTCATAAGATATTCTAGTTCTTTTGGGTTCCAGATAAATTTAGCTAGATCTTTATGCATTTGTTTAAAACTGTTTTTGAAATTGATAATTGGGCAGACCTAAATATGTATAACATTCGTGGTAGTATATTAATTTTCACTATTGATACTTTTGCTAATACCGGTAGTTTTAAATTCTTCCATCTGTCACAATCAGCTATTATGTGTTCCCATACTGCTTAACATTATTGTTATAAAAGTCCTTATTATCCGTAGAGAAGTTGATACCCAAATATTTAATATTTTCTTTACATGTTAACTTCCCCATCAGGGCCATTAGTGAAAAAGGCTTTGGGGTTCTTAATGGGAAGATATTCGTTTTCTGTAAGTTAATTTTATAATTAGAAACTACTGAAAATTCGTTTATGAGCTTTAATATCTTTTCACTGTCTGAAATTGGGGTTGTACAATAAATAATAAGATCATCGGCGAATGCTGACATTAATATTTTATTCCTATAAATTATTGGTGCATTATGATACAAATTTTGCTTGATATATAAAAATAGGGTTCTAGATATAGGTTAAACAATAAGGGGACATGGGACAACCCTGACGAGTACCATTTTTAATCTGTATTCTGTTAGAATAAGTCCTATTGATGTATAGCGTAGTGTATGGATTACTATATAATATTTGTAGCATCTGAATGAATTCTTGGGGCAAGTTAAAATAGGGTAACACATCAAACAAAAACTTTATGTCTACTCTATCAAATGCTTTCTGGGCATCTATTATAAGAGCATAGATATTAAAGTTGTTTTTTTTAGCATACGTCATCATATTATGCAGTGTAAGTGTGTTATCGCTGGTTTGTCTAGTTGCCATAAATCCAGCTTGTTCCTTAGAAATTAGATATATCAAAACCTTCTTTAGTCTCGATGCTATAATTGATGTTAAAATTTTCATATCCACATTCATTAGTGCTATTGGTCTGTAATTATCTGGGTTAAGGGGATCCGAATTGGTTTTATGTATGAAAATTGTTTTTGACGCATTGAGGTGGGGGTCACTAATTTTATTTTTAGTTATATAATTAAATACATGAGACAATTCTTTTCCCAAACTATCAGCAAACTCTTTGTAAAATTCAGCTGTAATACCATCAGGCCCTGGCGACTTATGTACTTTCATATGTTGAATTGTATATACTATTTCTTCTTTAGAAATAGGTTTAATTAGGTCACTTTGCAGGCTCTCTTCTAATTCTGGAAAGTTAATTTTTTGCAGAAAACTTTTATTCTGGTTATGTAGAGACCTATCAGTTTGCCCCTCATACACCTTAGTATAGATTTTCCCAAAAACATCAACAATATCCTCAGTTTTAGAATATATTGTGTCGTTAAACTGAATTTCCGAAATATATCCAGTTGTTTTTGATTGATTTATAATCCTTGCCTGTGCTTTTGATGGTATTTGAACATTATTAGCATATTTCACTAAACACCTATGTTCTTGAAGTGTTAATTTATTATTATGAAGCAAAAAGAGATCCCTTTGAAGCTTCAACATTTCCTCCTCAGTTTGAGCGTTAAAATTCTGAATCAGCTCATTATTCTTATTTCTAGTTTTTGAATATCACTATTATGAATTTTCTTATAATATGAGGCTTTTTGTATAAGAAATCCTCTAGTTTGAGCTTTAGCTGTTGCCCATTCAATGTCGGGGGTATGTTTTTGGAGCTTCAAGCTATCTGTAAATTCTTTCAAATATTTTATAATTCCATCTGCTATCTCTTTTTTACTTAAAAGATTTGGGTTGAGTGACCAATTATAACCCCTATGCCTTCTTGTGTCTTTTAAATCTTTAGAAAATTTTAACGAAATTTTTGAGTGATCTGATAGATGACGAGTATGTATAACCACCACTGGTTCTAAATTCGTTAGTGCTTTAGATATCAAAAAGTAATCTATTCTAGCCCACATTTTGTGGCATGGTGAATAGAAGGTATATTTATTTGCATTATTAATATCTTGTGAATAAGAAAATGGGTCATATAATTGAAAATCTTCCTTAAAATCATTTAATGCTATCCCGGCCTGCTTATTAAATGCTCTCTGTGGACAAGACCTATCCAACTTTGGATTTTGATAGGTATTCCAGTCCCCACCCACAACAAAATAATAACCATCATATTGTGTTAATATTGGATATAATGATGCTATGAAACTGTGTTGATCATTGCATGGGGCATATATATTCAAAAGTAGGATAGGTTTATCAAATGCATTATCCGATAAAATCACATAACACCATCGCCCATTTGGATCCACTTTGGAGTCTAAAATCCTATCTTTGTATTGGGTTTTGATAATTATAGCCACTCCCGCACTGTTTGTCTTACCTTCTGATGTCACTAGCTCTCTAATCCAGTTCTTTTTCTAATATCATTCCATTGTTCATTCATCAAATGTGTTTCCTGTAGAAATACAAACAGTGCTTTGTCCTGTAATAATATGTGTAGCAACAGCTTTCTCTTCTTCAAGTTCTGGAGCCCTTTAACATTCCATGAGTTCAACTCCCACATTCACAGGTCTTGGTATCAAATAACAATATAAGAGGGGAATTATGAAATTGACATGTCTTGACTGTACACTATATCTAATCTGGAAGCATTTCCTACATCCCGTCCCTAACCAGTGCTTACCCACTTTACCCCTGGACCAGGATTTATATAGGTCTTGTATAAGAGAAAATATAAACAAGGTTAAACA
The DNA here is from genome assembly GCF_019279795.1 of Protopterus annectens. Classification (NCBI taxonomy): domain Eukaryota; kingdom Metazoa; phylum Chordata; order Ceratodontiformes; family Protopteridae; genus Protopterus; species Protopterus annectens. The sequence continues at coordinate 189,771,377 of NC_056727.1, forward strand.
CACCAACACATTGAAAAACTTCAGGTAATAACATTTAAAACATTTCCTAAACATACAACCTATATATTCTAGCATATCTACTTCAAAGTCTAAACTACACATTCCCTACCAAACACCGCTACTTAACTACAGCTTTGGTTTAACTATTAGTTAAACAAATCTCATTTCTAAGGTTATTACTGTGTAAAGGAAAGTTTTAGTAGATTGGGTACTTATTTTATCCTACCTTAAGTATCTGTTTTGTTGCAATCATTATGTACATAAACTTTTTACAGAAGAGAGGAGAGAGAAAAAAAAAAAAAAAAATACATCCTACATTTTAGATCTGTACCCTACACAGTGCCTGCCACTCACTGCATATAGTAAAAAAAACAATTTTGGTTCACACCTATAAAAGAAGAAAAAAACAGTAAAAGTACATGTTATTATGTGCTTTAAGTACATACTGTAATGTTATTTAGTTATAAAAAGAACATTATCATATTATTTTCAGTTCTCTTTGTCTTTTCAAGCCAGGAAACCATCAGAAATACTCACGACAAGGGACCTCTTTCACAGCAGGACCACAAGAAGTATTACATCCAAATCTACACTCTCAGTTGAAATCCAGGCATTTCCTGTTTACCACACAATGGAAATAGACCTTGGAGGCCATAAAAGTCTGAAACCAGACAGCAGACCCTCAGATTAGCATAAACAAACAGTTTTATTGCTTTTTCAGAGGCCTGAACAGTTTAGTGAAGAAACAAAGGATTAGAAAAGCCTTGAGGTAAAATACATGCTGGATCTGACTACAGGAACATGCCAGTCTCAATTGAAGTTCTTTTCAGCCCTCTGATGCAGGTAGAACTTTAAAAACTTTCAGAAACACTTCTTTTGCCTGATTTTTATTGGAAACAGAATATTTAGCGCCATCCACCATAAATGTAAGCATATTGGGGTATTTCATCTGGAATTTAATTTGTTTATCAATCAGAAATTTACAGTAAGCAGATAAAGACTGTCTAGCCTGCCTTACTTGTAATGGTAAATCTTGAGCCAGAAATATTTTAACATTTTTCCACATAACATAGCCACCATTTTTTTTGCAGTAAACAGTATTTTGCTAACATCTTGAAAGTTCAATATCTTAACATATACAGGTCTAGGCATAGTAGAAGCTTGTACCTCTCTCAGCTCTGTGTGCCCTTTCTATTACAATCTGTTTCACCCCATCAGCATCATTTAACAGTATTTCAAATATTTGTGTTATGGCTGGTATTAGCTCTGCATACTGGATGTTTTCAGGGATTCCTCTTATAATAATATTATTTCTTCTAGACCTTGCTTCTAAATCAATAAGTTTATTTTGCATGGCTTGTACATCCACATCACATACCTTTGATTTTTTCTCCAGCATGTCAATTTTGTCCTCTATTTCAGAAATTCTGGTCTCAGTTTTGTCCATTCTCTGAAGCAATTGATTGCATAAAACTCCAAATGTTTGTATTTGTGAGGTCAAGTCCTTTAGAGCTTCCTGTATAGGTAGTAAAGCGTGCTTGGTATCATCCATGTTTAGTGGCTGATCAGTCCTGGATCTAGTTTCTGGTTTCTGTTGTTCCTGCTGTCTAGTAATCCCTTGTTTTTTCGCAGTTCCATCCTTTACTGGCGACTGTAGTTCTGACAACTTTGTCTTAGTAGTAGTTGTTTCCATGGTTCTTCCTTGTTGCAAGATTTTTCTTTCCCCAAGCAGAAAGGCAGAATAAAGAAAGCACACAGTCCTTTGTTTGTTTCTCTCTTCAGAGCAAAGTAATCACTTGTAATCCTGATGGATAAATACTTTTTTTTCTCACTTTTTTAACTGATTTTAGATTAGGTCAGTATAAATGCAACTTTTTATCATCAATTTGATGTTTAAACCTCCTGATATCCACTCAGATCAGAGATTTTCCTCGGGTTAATCGAAGAGCTGCAGTTTAGCAGTGTTTACAGCATGGCAGCCATCTTTGAATCTCCCCACTTATTTGTTTTTAACCTATTTGCATTGCGTGACTTGTAATTGATTCTGTATTTGTTTCCTTAAAAATGCTAATAAAAATCAGATTGCAAAAAAAAAAATCATTAGAATTGTTGAATCCCAAAAACTTGTAACTATGTAGGGATGTTCAGTTTGTGGAGGTACTTCCACAGTGTTCATGTTGAATGCATGGCTACAGTGAATAATAACCTCAGGGGTGTGTCAGGTTATACTTACAGAGGTGCAGGTCTGTGAAATGTAAAACTGCACAAGAAGCAGTGCACAGTTCACAAGTTCTGTTTCATCCTCTTCATTGTTTGTTAGAATGTATCATCTCTGTCTGCTTTAAGTTCAAATTTAATTTTTAATTTTTCTTCTTATTTGTGTGATGTGGTACTTAGCACAGCCATGGGAAATTGAGGAATGAATGGCAGGATTCTCTGTGCTTGTTACATTTGCTATTCCTGTGGTAGCATGTGTATGTGTAGTGGTAGAGTATAGAAAGTACTGGGTTCTAGTACAAGGTCTGCAACCTTCCCTCCACTTTTTGCGCTGCATGTTTGCATATGACAGGCGTGAACAAAGGTAATAATGACATCACCTGTGTTCATCTTATTTCAGTGTCAGTGTGTGCAGCACCATGTAAGTGGGCATTGCTCACTAATGCCCACCAACAGATTTGATATATTTTGTAAAGTAGCAAGTGTTTTTCATAGGTGCTAATTACAGCATAAGCAGGTGATTTTCAGTATGGTGGTGCTATTCAACAAGCTATAAAACATCCATATAGCCTACATTCTGGTTTTCTCTGCATATTTCAATACTGTGGAAGTAGAGAAAAGGAAATTTTATGCCTGAAATAAAATTATCTCTACTGTTGCTTTTGAAAGGCCTGAACCTATAATGTATTCTTTAATTATATTATGGCATATCCTTATATATCTTAACTTGGTTCAGTAATGAAGTAAATAGTGGTTCATTTATACAGAAAGTACCTTAACATGTGACAGCAAGCACTTATTTCACTTATATGTGTCCATTGCTAATTTTATTCTTATTTTTCTTGTTTTTCGTTGCACTGCATAGTGTATGATGCACTGCATAGTGCAAATAGTGTAAGCGGGTAATGGCTGTGATTATCTGGTTTGCGTGAAGTGCGGTGGAACACCTACGAAGCAGATGGCCAAAAATAGTAACCGAATACATTCAATTAATGCCCATGACCACCATGAAAAACAGCCTGGAGTACAGATGGTACTGGGTTCTAGTACAGAGTGTGCAACCTTTCTTTTGCTGCTGTGATATTGCAGTTTACTGCAATGAAGCACAATATAGACAACTGTTTCCTCAACATTCTTGTGGCAGCAGGTGTAAGTGTAAGACTGCCATACACAATGTCCTGGGTTGGAATACACTATGTTCCCTATAGTGTTATTTTTACTGACATTAGCAATGTGGCTCATGTTTGCGCACCAATTACCTATGTGCAAACAAGTGTAATTTGCATACATGTACACTTTGTTAACCACATATGATGCTTTTTTTTGGTGTTTATTGTCCATTTCCTTTGTATGACATAAAACTACTTCTGGAAACATTGCAAAATCAGGACACATTCTAAGTATATATATTCACAACACATAGATGTGTTGCCACCCCCTCAAGCAGTACAACTCTGGGAGCTCAGTAATTTTTAAATACATATATCGAGGCACACTACAAGCTGTAATATATAATGTTGTGCACTGACCTCATAGACAGGGCCAGGTGGAGGTGCTGACAACTTTGCTATGCTAAACTCAAACACCCAAAATATGCTCAATAAGGGTACTTGTGTTTTTACACAGCTAGGTTTCTACATACCTAGCACACAGTCTACTGTTAGGCTATTGGCCTCATATGAATCTATGTGCCTACACAACCCTCCAAAACTGTTGTCCCTCACATGGCCTGTTGATGTCATCTACCATACATTCACCTGCAGCCATGTAAAAGTCAGACTTGTGCCACGGAGCTTGCATAAAGTACTGAGTTCTCTAGTATGTGTTCTTAGATAGGTAGGGGACTGTCCAGCTAAAAGAACAAGTGTATATCCAGCAGGCGCCTCAACAATTGACAGCATTTTGATACTTGTACCTGCCTAAACATCCATTTCAGGAAGGCCTCCAGCCTTCTTCTCTCCAACATGCACTGCTAACGTCATTCACTATAAGTTAACCTGCAGCAATGTAAATGTCAGATTTGTGCCATAGCACTTGAGTAGAGTGCTGTGCTCTAGAATCTGTGCACTTAGATAGGTAGGGGTTCTGTTCTCACTGCAGTCAACTTTGAGTGTGTGTGTCTGTACTCAGTGTGTGTGTGTGTGTGTGTGTGTGTGTGTGTGTGTGTGTGTGTGTGTGTGTGTGTGTGTGTGTGAGAGCTGTTATCTGACATTACAGACAGCCTTTTACACCAGCATGTAGGACACTGTTATCACCATATGCCTAGCAGACAATGCTGATTTGATCAGCTATATCAGATTATTGCATATGCTGCCATCCTGTTATGGCAGGATCAGATACTGACCAGGAGCCCAGGCAGATATCACCTTAGTTTCATAGGAGTTTACTCGGCTATTGGCCCTAGGGCCTTTATAAGCCTACCTATGTGATACCATTATTCCTTTATTGACCAAGTTGTATGCTCTATATTTGCAGAACAAGTCTAGGATCAGCACCAACTGCCCTTATCCAAGAGGGACATGGGTGACACAGCCAAGGTAAATGTACAGTCTCTCATCCAGTTATTTAAGTTACACTTAAATAAGTTCACTGAGGTGCTCTATTTTACACGAATTGGGAGTTTGCTCCAGACAAGTAGCAATCTCTGGCAACATATCTGTCTTTCCAGCATGTCTTGTTAATGTCACAGGCTAGGTTAAGATCCCTAGAGTGAGTGAATATTTTCCTATGTGACTTGTGGATATGCAGCATTTCTATTAGGGCAAGGTCTGGGACTGGTCTGTAGGCCAGGCACAAGTCACCTCTCAGCAAGGTATAAGATACAGAGTACAGTGACAGGGCCTTCAATCTGTCCATGGAGGTCATGTATTGCAGGCCCTGGATTTTCTTGTTGAGAAAACTCTGAGGTCTCTCCAGCTGCTTTAGGCATCTGGTGAGCTGCTGCAGGTGTCTGGTGAGGTACATATAGAAGGGAGGGCTGTACCCTATTGGTGGTCTGATGAGGGATGAGTACAGGGGAGTTATAACATTCTTAGCTCTGGATGTGATGCCCTTACTTATGGGATGTGTAACACAGAAGACCTTCCTTACCACTGTGGGCACAGGGTGATCAAAGTTAAGGTTGCTATCAACCTGTGTTCCCAAATCTTTCAGCACAGGGTTTGAGCTGACGGGGTACTGTTAATATTGTAATTTGCTGGGACTTACCATTTTCTGAAAGAGATGATAACACAATATTTTGCATTTATTTTGAGTCCATGGCTTTGGCACCAATCAATTGTCTGTGTAAGCCCTTTTTGTAGTATGTCAACATCATTGGGAGACTCAATGATTGCATGCAGTTTGCAGTCATCAGCAAACATGGTAAGCCACAGGCCATCTATTTTCCACTGGACTCCTGAGAAATACATTCAAACAGTAGGGGCCCCAGCACAGATCCTTGTGGTACGCCAGTGGTAACTGGTCTGCTGGTAGAGGTGGAATATCCAACTTTGTATGTGTTCTGTGGGTGATACACTTAACTACCCATCTAGTGACATATGCGTTAATTCCCAGCTGTGTTAGTTTCTCAGTGCTTGAATTGGGGATTGTGTCAAAAGACTCAGCTATATCAAGATAGGCTGTATGTAGTGTTTCCCTTCATCTCCAGGGCTTTGTTGACATTCTCAAAGAAGTCCATCAGGTTTAATAAGCATGGTCTACCCTTAATGAAGCCAGCTTTTGTCAAATCAAGAGTTTGAAGGTGACCTATGTGTTTTTTGATAACGTCTATGATAATTCTCTCCATGGCCTTGTAGATAAGACTGGTTAGGCTTATGGGTCTAAAGTTCCCAGGGTCGGTTGATGGATCCCTTTATTGCAAGGGAATTACTGTTTTCCACTCTGCTGGGACACAGCCAGAAGTTACACTATGGTTTAAGAGAGTGACAACTGTTTCTGGTAGGTCCTGTTTTAGACCATTTAGTAGGCAGCCTGGGATGTTATCTGGTCCCACACAGGCTGTGTATTTTTCCATGGAGAGTGTGGTTGTGACCTGATCTGTGGAGCTACTACATAGAGGACTGGTGACAAGTATGCTTTGGGGTATGTCTGGTGGGAATGGCAGGGGGTGATGTTTACCACAAATCTGTCTGTTATCAGGTTGGAGATGTCCTCAAGGTCAGTATGAGTGGTGCCATCTACTACTATGTTGGCAGAAAGATGAGCCTTCCCTTTTTGATTTCTGACATAGCTAAGGAATGCCTCCTGGTTATCTTTAGCTGGGGATGCTAGTTTAGGTTCATACTTGGATTTAGGGGACTTTACAAGATTGCTAATTTGCTTGTTCAAGCTGTAGAGGATGTCCTTCCTCTGCTGAGTCATTTCCCCCTTGTTCTTAGACATTAGTTTCTTCCACTTGTTGTATAACCTATTTATGCTTGATGCCCACCAGGGTGCCATGATTTTTTGTGAGCACCTTGTTTGGATCCATTCAGGTTTCACCGAGTCTATGCATTTGTATAGCTGTTTATACAGGCCATTTGTGTACACCTCTGTATAGCAGTCATTATTGACAGTGGTAGCAGGAGGGGTTGCAACTATTTATGGCATCACTTTGGAGGCTATAGTTTGCTTTGGAGAAAAATTTCATCAATTTGTTCTTGATAGAGGGTCGAATAAGACTGAATTCTGATCTGACTTGACCAGGGAGGGCAACACACAGGAGTAGTGCAGAGACCACCTGTGTTGATTAGTACTAAGTGTTGGACATTCAAGTCCCTTGTGGGGGTGCAGACTATCTATTACAGAGTATTTGTATTAACAAAGTCAAGGAACCTTAGGTTGAGCATGTTTGTGCTCATATATGACTCCCAATTGATGGAAGGATAGTTGAAATCACAAATGACCAAGGTATTTGGCTGTATAGTGAGTGACTCAAGTAGACCAGTTAGGCAGAGTGGTTCTCCTGGCTCATAGTGGGGGACCTATAGCTAACAAGGATATGGAAGGGGGTTTTACCTACAGTTAGTTGGACCTAGAGTAGTGTTACGGAGTATTACTGTTTGACCAGTCTTGAGGTATATTTTCCTTAATGAAGATGTATACACCTCTGCTTTTGGTTCTTTCATGCTCATTCTGAAGTTTGAACATGTGAAAGGCATTGTAGCCTTGCATGGCTTGGGGCTCTCTGCGGCCTTGAACCATGTTTCTTTGACTGCACAGACATAGGCATTTTCCAAGGTGAGAGTACTTCCAGTGAGTTCAGTTTCTCATTTACACTCCTTGCATTAAGCAGCATAACCTTGAGTTTCTCTCTAGTGGACTTTTTACATTGGGAATTTAGTTATTCTCACATTGCCTAAAACAGACACTATGGGGGATACAAGTACCTTTGGCAGTAACCAAAAGCCAAGAGGCAACCATCTCTGGCAAAGCAGTGTGGTCTGTCAACCATATCTTCCCAGGCTGGCAGATACTGGATCACCCTGGACTGACAACAGAAGCTAAGACAATTGTTGAAGTCAATCATGTTTTGTTTATATTGAGCCATCATCCTGGGTGAAGGTGGAATGCTGCTTAGGTCTAGGGACATACCTGCCTGGGACAGATAATCTGAAAGCTCAGTCAAGTCTGTCTTCATATAGTACAGTGAGGTACATCTCCAGTCATTCACTCAAACATGGACAATGACAGTGTCATAATGGTACTTTTTGTTGAGAGACGTGAGTGCATGCATGATCTGATGAATCCTGCCATCTGAGAGACAGCTGACTGTGACCGTCTCATTGTCCAGCCTGGTGAGGAGGACATCTGTGTGTTTCAGTATGGAGTTGCTTATGACCAAAATATCTGGTTGTGAGGGGCTTATTGGCTGAGACACTGTGTGTATTATTATGTGTAGTGGATTCTGTTGAGTCTGCTGTGTGTGCAGTAGGTTTGTGCTTGGGACGTGTCTGAACTTTAGGTAGGTTTCTAGCATGTACCACCACATATGTGGGTTTATGTCTTCTGAGCTTGTTATGTACTAGAGGTGAAGTGTGTGTGCTGACAAGATATTTGATATCTGTTTTTGTTGTGAGTGAACTGATTCCAAAGTCATAGTAAAGATACAGCTCTCACATGTTATATTAGTTTGTTTTACAAGTAACTGGTTGCCAGTATACATGAGGCAATTTCTACATTGCCTCAAGATGCCCATGTCAATCAGGTTTACTGCAGAAATGGTGGGAAACTGACCATTCATTATGGAAGGCATATACTGTAGTAACTAGTGGCAAGTGGGCTAGATGGACTAGGATTTAATATAAAACTAACAAAAAATCATCCATTCTGTGGAGGGCTAGGTGAAGAAAAATGTGTTAGTGCTTCACAGTGCACATCTGATTTGCTTGCTGGGCATAATTGCAAGCTCTGAGCAGCTCCAGTAAACTAAATGCAAACCCGGCCAAACATGATGCTGGAGTACAAGCACAGTTAAATAATTTTAAAAAGTAAACAAAGGAAAAGATCAAGACTGAGCCTTATTCCAGCAATCCCCAACTCAGATAGGTCCTCAGCTGCATACTTCTGCCACAAAGTCTTAATGTAAGATGAATGGTTGTAGTGCTCAAATGATACCAAACAGTCTAGATTCAACAAGCATAAATCTTGCTTATGCTATAAAATACAGAAGTACTTAAAATTCAAAGTGTAGAAAATCATAATCACAACAGCAAAAATAACAGTTTAAATAAAGTAGCAATTCAGTAGAATACTCCAAGAGTGTAGATAACAGACATTTATAGTGTGAAATAAGTGGTCTTGTACCCAAATGCTTAAACCAGAATTAAGACACTTTCAGAATAACAGACACAATAAGCCTTCATCCAGCAATTCCCAGCTTAGAAGGGTGTAGGCTATCCTCTCCTGCCACAAAAGTCTAGACTATAAACATTTGTAATGTAAAATAACTGATTTGCAGGCCAAGTGGTTAAACCATTACAAATATACTTAAAAGCATTCAACCAGCAATTTCCAGCTCAGAAGGGCAGAGACTTCTCCTCTCACAAGAGTGTAGACTCCAAACCTTCTAAATGTAAGATGACTGCCCTGAAGTCTAAGTGCTGAAACCAAAAGTAAGAGGCTTAGAATAACAGTCATAATTTAATGTGATACCACACATATGGCGGTGACATATACACCATGTCATGTTTAGTAGGTCCTGTGTTATCTTAATGAGAAAGCCCTGTGGTCTGTACAGCTGCTGCATGTGTCTTGTGAGGTTTATGTAAAAGATAGAATTATACTGTACTACTATTCTTATGAGTTGGACTACAGTGCTGTCATACAATCCTGATATCTGAATGTGATGGTGTGTCTTATGATGTGTACCATGCATATGTACTGGAAAATATTAAAAAGAAAAGTTAGAAAGTAATGAGACACATTGCAGTTCCTGACTTCACAGCCCTTACAAGAGAATACACTAGAAAGTACTGACATGATGATGGTATTCACTGTATAATTTGGCAAGGCAAATGTAAGTGACAGGTGCAATTATCAGTTAAATTGATACAACTTCAGATATAGTAGACACTAATGTAGCTATGCACCCTCTGCATCAAACACATAACTTTTGTATCCCTGAATCCAAAATAGAGAACATAGGGATATGGCACAGTTATCATCACTTGCACAGGGAGTTGCGTGTGTGTGTGTGTGTGTGTGTGGGGGGGCAGGAGGCCTAGGCTGACACAAAAGGTCAGTGAGTGCATGTGTGAGTAAGAAAGGGAAGCAGGCTGAACCATATAACTTTTGTGTGTGTGTCTGTAGTGGTCCTCCATGTGAAAGTGGTGTGTGAGAGTCTGCATGAACATAGCCAAGTTCAATGCTAGCTCTTCATCTTGGTATGTTGGACAGGTGTGAGCCATGTGTGGTAGAGGTGGCAGTTCATCATTGTTACCCTTGACCATGAGAACTTGCTCTCCTAGGAGTTGCACTGGAACCTCCACTCCCAAGGTCAGAGGGAGTACAGCTACCTGAGCATGACTAATGTTTGCTGGACATGCTTCCTTCATGGAAATACCCAGGGCCATGATCCCATGGCATGCCACATCTGGGTGTGGACAGCAGACTTACTGATGGACCAGCAGAAGTACTGACACTATGGGACTGCGATTGGCCATGGCCACGTTGTCTGTCAGCAGATGTTGCGGCTGAACTATATCCATGAGGATGCCGCTATACTTCCAGCAGATGTTCCATCAAAGACACTGCTCATTTCATGACAGACACCTCTCGGTCCATCACAGACACCCATCTTTCCAATGTGTCATTTATCCAATCCAGTAAATCTGTGACATGGCAGAGGCAGTCACACATATCAGTCTGTGCCACATCCACAAACCTGAGCATTTGTCTGGAGCACCTTTCTGAATGTGCCTTCCATGATGGCCCTAAACATACGTTGAGTCACATGTGAAGAGACACATGCACCAGGTGGAGGTGGGACAGCAGGCTCCCTCCGAACACCCTTATCCGCCCTCCTGTGTGGCACCTTTCCAGCACTTTGGTTACAGCCAACCTGAACAGACACTGAAGCCATAATAGCCACATTTCCCTGCTCAGTGTCCTCACCCTCCACCTGCCCTGTATCTGTAGTTTCAGTGAACTGGGTAGGCATAGGCTGGCTGTGTATGGGAAAAATGACGGGGGTGGCTAGATGTCAACCTCTGTGTCAGATTTAACCTCTGCACCTAGTGACTGTGCCTCAGTTTTGCTACAATCATCATCAGTGTCTGATGAGACATTGACGTCAGATGGCACAGAACCCACACTCCTACTGTCATAATCACCTGTGATAAAAAAGAGAGAAACAAAGGCATACATTAATACCCACACTACTATGGTGCAATACATGCTAAACAACGAACAGTGTTGCTGCTATTGTAGACAGTACAGCAATACACACAACAGGCCTAAAATGACACATTATGATATTTCTTTAAATTGATCTGCAGTACTGAAATAAATATATTTGGCTTACCATCTGCAGGAGGCATAACTCACTGATTTCCTGATGGTCCTGAAATAAGTTAAGCAAGAGGTAAGGGCAATATTATCACATTTAACAGTAAGACATGTGGTACCATATGTACTCCTCTATATTTTAGGTGTACGTTCAACTAAAATGTGGCTGATAACTGCAAAATGTGCTTATCACTGTACCAGTCTACAACCCACCCCCCCTCCCCATAAAAAAAGACATGTAACACAGAAGTAACTTTTATTTCAATTGTTTTACTATACAACAGTATTCAACTGGTCATATAACAAAGTCTACCTGGACTGCAAAGGAGTGGCGCCTATGTTTATGACATGTTGTGGTCCACTCTGCTGTGAGTTGTCCTGTTGGACCATGTTTTCCATTAATTCCTCATGGGGCTGAAAGGTGGTTCTGCAGTAAGCTCACCACTGGTTACCCTCTGGTCTCTGGTAACAGCAGGTGCATGCCTCCGTGCAGAGGTAATCGTGTCAGTGGCCCTGTGGCACACCTGCTCTTATGTCCAGCTATGGCCACCCACAGAATTTATGTTGGTAATAATGATCTGCTGCCATACTCTGAGCTTTTCTGGCATATTGGGATGACCTCTTCCCAAATGAAATGTGCCATGTTGATGGAGCACATCAACAATGATATTATGTTTGGCTTCACTGAAGGTGGGGGGGGTCTCTGCCTCAATGACATTTTGTGTCCTAAAAGACAACAGAATGATAATACACATAAGTGTCACATAACTACAAAGTAACTGTTATCAGATAAAACAGTAAAGGTAGGCAGTCAGTAGTACTCACTGGAAAAACATGAAACAGTGCACAGCTGTGAAATACTAACAACAGGCAGGATGCAAAACAAGAAAAGTAGTAAGAGCAACATATCCTTGTATGTGCCATAGCAGTAACTTAACTCTGCTTGCCCACAAAAGAACAGTCCATTCTAGTTTGTGACATAACAGTAACATTTCTTTGCTCCCCTCACCCACAAAAGAACAGGCATAGAAACCATTTTGATAATAAAACATTAATAAAATAATAAAACATTAATAAAATAATAAAACATATTTGAAATGCAAAAAATGTTTTCAAAGGACCTGTCTCTGAAAAGTGTACATAAGTATCACACATCTTTCTATTTTCATATATTGTCAATCAATTGTACCTCTGAAATGGCTTGCAAACATGCCCATGCCATCAGTACACTTCTTACTAATGCATACAGATAACACTAAAAGCCTTTACTTCACATTATTTATTAATATATTCCAGCATATACATTATGTAGTTAACAAGGTGGGAGCATACCTCCTGGAGTTTAATACTCCTCTATAAGATATCTTTAGAAATATTTTTTGAAGTCCTGCAAACATGTAGCAAGTGTCCTCACTATCACATTGGCTAGCTTTTTATAATGAAGTAGATTATTAATTGATTTCACATAAAGTCTTCACAGACAGAATGTTAGTAGCTGCTGCTGCTTAACTCCATTTGTATATGCTACAGGCTGCAGGCAATGCTGCTGCTGCTGCAAGTAGTCCTAGGCTGAGATAAGGAATAGTTTTCAGGCCACATTTAACTTATCATAACATACACAACATGGACATTGTAGAATGCTACAGGGTAGACAGGGGCACAATACAGGAAATCTGTGACTTCTGCTGGCCTCAACTCAGAGCCAGAGCCTTTACCTCCTCATGTATTGGCTGTGTACTGCTTGCTTCATAGTCGGCCCTGAACTAACACTGTGGCAGCTGCTGTGCTTACAAGGCAAGTACTGAACATGTACTGTATTGTATAATAATATTATGACATGTCCTTGTATTTAATCATTTGGTACAATAAGCAACTACAAGATGGGAGATTTCTGCAGAAATTAATGTAACGTGACAGCAGAGAGTTATTTGACTTATATGTGTCCATTAGCAAGTAGTAGGCCTCAGCCCTCAAAGATTCAGACAGCAAGACCTCTTCAAACTACTTATGATCCCTGCATGCCCTCAATTTAGCACCATACGTTTGTAATGAGAATTCATAGCAGAGAGAATTTAGAAAATGAGACACATAGCAGTTTCCAGTTTCACCATCCTCACAAGATCAAACAGGCAGGATGCAAAACAAGGAGAGTAACAACAATAATATATCCTTTGCTTGTGCCATAACAGTAGCTCAGCCTGGGTCCACCCCCCTTGGAAGAACAGTATATCCTTGCATGTGCCATGATACGAACCCACCTTTACCCCCCAAAAACCAGCATTCTGTGCTTGTTTGTGCCATCCAGTCTGCCTTTCATTTGATGGCAACTGCAGAGCATAGTGTTTCCAGTTAATATCCTCACACATTTTAAGGTAAATGATATAGACTGGCTTACATAGTTCATGTCTCTAAGTACTAGTCATATAACTGATGAATGGCCAAGAAACACAGAAAGGGAGGACACAGCTGTATATTTACAAGGGATAATCTTAACAGGTTCTGTGATCACTATGTGCACTACATCTAAATATATTAAATATGATACATTTAGAAATAACAGGTCATGCCTTGATATCAGTATACATTCAGCTGCACTTGTTGTGTGAGGAATTACTTTATGTATTTGCTGAATGGCTGTTTTGCATAGCAAAGATGGATATGTCCCCCGTCCTGTTTTCTGATGATGCATTACAGTGATAGTTGATATCCAGACATATGTAGTCATATCTCATGTGTACTAACATTTCCTACTGTATATGTCATAGACTGATTTTCCTCCTTTCAACTATTTCTCCATTTTTGATATTTTTTTTGGGGGGGGCATGTTTGGGTAATGTGCCATTTAGCAGAAATGGCTTTGGCTATGTGCATCTTGTTTGTGAGTAGAGTGGCAGTGCACAAACCAAATGAATGCACTGCCAGTTAGCAGATAGACTTCAGACAGCCACACCATAAACTGGATGCATTCAAATAAGAGTGTTGGCCATTGTGCACATTTCCATGCAGTGTGTACTCTCGCACAACATGTTTGCATGATGGCAAGGGATGTGCAACACTTTCAAATGTTGCAAAACCAGAAAGTGCACAGTCCCAGTAAGTGTAATAACTGCAATTGGCAGGAAAACATCATTCTACATTGCTTTTGAGATATGGTAGGCATGGCAGGTGTTGCTGGAGAAGTATTGAGATTCCATGCTCAAATATGAGGTGTCCAGGAGTCCAAAGTGTTTGTTGGATTCCTAGTGAATGAACAGGGGCCCAGATTTTTGCAGAGGGACTATCGTGGTACAGATTGCAAGGCAGAGACATGTAATAGTCTGGCTTAGGCTCTGACCAGTGATACCAGTAACCCCACACTTGTGAACAATGTAGAAGTCATTACAGAGACCTCCAGATGAGGAAGATGGATACCCTTGACCATTGGACTGATAAATGTAGGACTGGGGGCACCCCACAGATGTGTAAGTATCACTTACAGAGACTATTTGTAAGAGTTAAAAGCTGGATATAGTCAGGATTGGTATGCTTAATGATATTTTGTTCTGTTTTTTTTGCAGCTATCACAGATCAAGAACTGAATGTGTGAAACCATGCCGCTAGATTGGCATGGGTGCGAGAAGCTTGTGGTATGTATGCATCTGAAGAGTACTATTATTTTATAATTAAAAGTAAAAATGCCTTTATTGTTTTTTTATACAGTTGTATCAAACTGAGCATTCATTTCTCAACTGTAATATGAAAGTATGCCTGCATTAGTCTGGAGGCCAAAACAACAGTTCAGTATTACAGAGTAGTCATAGGCTGTGCCTTTAAAATCCACACTTCCAAAATATACAACAAAGGGAGAGCCACCACGGACCCCGGAAACTACCGCCCTATTATCCTGATGAACCTGGTCTGCAAGGCTATTGAACGTATCATCATGGAACTTATAAACAATGACATTGGTAATCTTCAAACTCAGGACCCCACCAAGTTCGAGTTTGTAAAAGACAGATCATATCTCCTAAACCTGATAGACTTCTTTGAAGCAGTCACCAAAGCCATAGATGTTGGTAAGGTGATTCACACAGCCTATCTAGATCTCGCCAAGGCTTTTGACACCATCCCCCACTGTGGAATTATAGATAAACTCACTAAACTAGGTATAAATTCCTATGTCACAAGATGGGTTGCCAACTGGCTCACTGACAGAACCCACAGTGTGAAAGTAGCAGACTCCAAATCCGACTTCAGACCAGTGACAAGTGGAGTACCACAGGGTTCAGTCCTGGGTCCTCTCCTGTTTGGTATCTACTTCTCTGAAGTACAGGCTAACACAGAAGGTCTTTGGTTAATGAAGTTTGCAGATGACTGCAAACTAGGAGCCATAATCAATACTCCAAAAGATGTGGACATCCTACAAAAGGGCCTCGCTGACACAGATGCCTGGTGTCAAAGCCATGACCTCAAGCTCAATGCCAAAAAATGCATTGTCATCCCTTTTGGTAAAAACTCTGTACCCATGAACTAGTCTAATAACACCGAAAGTGTGATAAGAGACCTTGGGACACAGGTGGACAGTAGTCTCTCCTTTGATAATCACATCACCACAGTAGTCAGGAAATCCTTCTACGTGGCACAACTCATCACAAAAGGTTTCTCATCCAGGAAAAAAAGAGGTCATTGTTCCCCTCTACTCATCACTCATTAGACCCATTATAGAGTACAATGCTCCTTTTGTTGTGTACCTCACAAGACATCTACAACAACTGGAAAGGCCACAGAAATACTTCACAAAGAGGATTACTGGCCTCAAACAGATGCCCTATGTAGACCATCTCAAAAAACTGCAGCTTTACTCCGTTGCTTATCACCTACTCAGAGGTGGTCTCTGCCTAACACACAAAGCTATGTCAAACCCAGAGCTTTTGGACATGCTCCACTTAAAGAAATCCCACTCTCTACGAGCTACATGCTCTAGGGACCTAAACCTTGTCACCACAATAAACAGAACATGCAGGAGGGATAGATTCCTGTCCCAGAGACTTCCCATACTCTGGAACAAACTACCTATCTATATCAAACAAAGTTCCTCATTAGCACTCTTTAAGAAATATCTTGACGATTGGAAAGGAGATAGGAAATTCAACCCGGGGATCACTTCTGTGGCTCTGCTCGATAGTGGCACAGGAAAATAATTTTCTTGGGTGGCGAAAGCCAGGGTACCTTTTGGCAAGGCTTATATAGGCCCTAGGGCCAATAGCCTAGTACCTACCTATGAACCTATGAACACTGGTAAGTTTTCATTGATATTGCATTGTAACATCAGAGCTCTAAAGCAGTGACAGTAATGGCTTGCTGTAAACTGTAATCAGTATAATTGGAACATGCATATGTGCAATATATGCACACATCAAGGATTTCTTGCTGCAGTCTGTAGTATATTGTGCATCTGATAGAAGCTGGGTACTCTTAACAGTAAACAAGGCATTTGTTAGGAGTTGGTAGTGTTAAACGCAAAGGTAACAGAATAGAGTAAAATAATTGTATCAGTGCTTTGTATGTCACATATGAAGTTACTAATGTTCTCCTTTTATTCCTTTTTTTTTCTCTCACCACAACCCTTTTCTTTTTTTTTCCCCATAGCATAGTGGGGTAAGCCTGTCCCATGGGATCCTTCTGCTCCCACTCCACTGGCTACAGCACTGCTGCCCAACACATGTACTGTGTGACCTGGTAGCACCCTCTCTGCTGCTCCTGCACTACGTGGACCCTCAGGTAGTTCTGCCCTGTAGGACAGGCCAGTGGTTTCCTTTGGGAGCAGTGGCAGCAGTGGTGAATTTAACAACTGCGATGAACTGACAGAGTTGGTGCATAGTAGTGTGTACCACACAGTTGGTCCATGCCTATGCCAGATGGAGACAATGCTCTACATCACTGTATTAAATAACACAAGGAGACGCAGATGTCAGACACTGCAGCCATCGGTGCAGTGAGTTGACAGTGATAACTGTCCAGTGGGTGATGACTCAATTCTCACTGTCACCCAGCTTGACGTCCATGGGTTCTCTGTGTCCCCACCCTCACCCCAGCTATGGTGTTCACCCACCTCTTGTGTCCTTCACCATCCCTGTCTCTTGTCTTGTTTGTCTTGTCTGTCTGCAGTTGCTTTTTCACCTGCCCAGTTTACCTCACCTAGACATTTCTACATTCCTTCCACATCATTCCTATCTCTTAAAAAAAATAAAATAAAAAAAATAAAAATGGGTCTACTTCACTTTGTCAAAAAAAATATTTGTTGAATACCTTTTCATTGAAATCTGTTTGTTGAAGTCTTAATCAGTCGAACATTTGTTTAAAAGAATTTTTGCCTCGGGGAAAAATATGCTTGTCCATCATTGTGAATTTGTCCTTTTCCCCACTGCAGTGTGAGTTGGTATATTTAGTTAGGCGGGTGTGGGGGTGGGTGGGGGGTGAATTTCATGAATTTTTATGACACTCATTATGTTGGCTATGTGCTTTTTTTCCCCTGGGAAAAAATTCACTTAATTAAATTAACATTCAACAGATTAAGGCTTTGACAAGTAGAGTTCGACAAAAAGGTATTCGATTAATAGGTTTTTCTCTGAAGTGATATAGACCCAAAAAATGGGCAGCTGTCCCACAAAAATAATAAAAAAAAAAATCATCCCATACATAGCTCTTCACTTTGCACATGTCTTCATGACATACTTGATTCGGTCGAATTCCCTATACAACAGATTGTGTTGTGGTCATGCCTCTCTCTGGAGGTGACAGTCCAAATTCAGCTAATATTTTGCATATATGTTCATGTTGTATTCTTGAAGAAATGGATAGATATGGTTCTTTCCTACATCCTTCCTACACATTTCTGCCTTCCTTTCATTTTGTTCTTCACCTGATTGCTCCCCATTTCACCACATTCCTATCTTTCCCATTTCTTTTCTTTAAAGCATAATTGTGTAATGGTGTGCAATGGTGTGGGCTATGTCAAGAAACAGTAATAAGTGTTATATACAGTTGTATTGGAAGCCAGTGTCATCTAGCCATATTTTAGAGACTTCTTACCAACTATCACACTTCCGAATGTGGACTTACATGTAAAACTATTTGACACTGTTGCAGCCACGTGGATTCAATCCAGTACCATCTGAATACAAAAATAAATGGATCACTGCATTAACAGATGGTGCTACAGACTCACTTGAGTAGCAGATGTATTTTACAGACTGAATAGCAAATGGTCGACTTAACTGCTGTTGTATACATCTGATACTTCACTGAATCTCTGGCTGCAGGTGTTAATACACTTAATGCAGTAATAAGTTCTTTTTTGGGGCCAAATGGCACTGGTTCAGCTGTAGCTAATACATTGAACTACTATGGTGGTAGCATTGCTTATCAATGCTGAACGATGCACAGCATCACACATCATCACACACTACTGCTGCATAAAGCTAAAGCGGTATCGAGCAATAATGCTTTATAAAACATTTCAGGGGATCGTGCAAAGCTGCTTCATACAAATTTAATGGTGAACACATGACATTAGTGATATGGGGAGCAAGCACTGGGGAATACAAAAGGAAACCTTTGCTAAACTGTGTCAGTTACTATTGAATGAATTAAATATATATGTTAGCTAACTGACTTTGTGGCAGCAAGTGTTAATGCATTGTATTTGGAGGCAGATGTTACTGGGTTCAAATATGGGTGAAAGTAGTAATTTTATAAGTATGCATGATACTTTAAATATATATACTTATATTATTGCTGTTTACTGTTGTTGTGCATTGGTGAGTGATCTGCACCATCATGCAATTGTGCTTCAAAGAAAAGAAATGGGGAAGACAGGAAAGTGGTGAAATGGGGAGCAAGCAGGGGAAAGAACAAAGTGAAAGGAGGGAAGGAATGTGCAGGAAGGATGTATGAAAGAACCATAGGTATCCAGTTCTTCAAGAATAAAACATGACTATATATGCAAAATATTAGCTGAATTTGGACTATCTCCTCCAGAGAGAGAAGTAACGACAGCAAAATCTGTTGTTTAGGGAACTGGAGCCAAACAAGTGTGTCATGAAGACAGGTGTGTGAAACGGAAAGCTATATATGGAACTTTTTTTTTTTTTTTTTTTTTGGGAGAGAGAGAGGAATCTTGAGGAAGGGATGTAGAAATGTCTTTGTGATGTAAGTTGGGCAGGTGAGAAAGCAACTGCAGATAGACAAGACAAACAAAACAAGAGACATGGATGGTGAAGGGTGCAAGAGATGGGTGAACACCATGGTTGGGGAGAGGGTGGGAAATCCAGGTCCCATGTACATCAAGATGGTTGATGGTGGGAATATAGTCCTCATGCAGTGGACTGTCATCACTGTCAGCTCACTGCACTACTGGCTGCAGTGACGGAAATCTGCATATCCTACGTGTACTCTGAATGAGGATGGAATACAGGCATTCCATCCAGCATAGGCATACACCCACAGTGCAGCAGACAGTCCTCCACACCATCCCTGCAGTTCTTGTCGGGTGATAAATTTACCACCTCTGCCACTGCTCCTGGAGGGAACCACAGACCTATCCTCAGGGACAGAACTACCTGAGGGGCGGGGTAGTGCAGAGATGGCAGAGGGGGTGCTACCAGGTTGTGCACTAAACATGCTGGGCAGCAGTGCTGTAGCCAGTGGAGTGGGGGCAGAAGGATCACACGGAACAGGCTTACCCAGCTGTGCTGTGGGAAAAGAAAGAGAAAAGGGTTGAAGTGAGAGAAAAAAAAAAGGGAGAACATTAGTAACTTCATATGTAACATAAAAAGCATTGATATAATTACTTGACTTTATTCTGTTACCTTTACTTTTAACACTACAAACTCCTAAGAAATTTCTGCATTACTTTTACGACTTCCCAGTTCATAACAGATGCACACTATAGAACAGATTGCAGTCACCAATCCTTGATGTGTGCATATATGGCACATATACATGTTCCAATTATACTGATTACAGTTCACAGAAGGCCATCTGTGCCACTGGTATAGAGGTATGGAACTGCATTGCAATAATGATGAAAACCTAGCAGTACTGTATATTTGGAAAGTGTGGTTTCTGAACTCATAACCGATGAATACTCTCTAATACTATACTGTTAATCTGTCCTACAGGCAACTGCATGGATGTTTTCCTTTTACAGTTTAGAGATTCATGTGTACTGTTATTTGAGAATATGACACCGTTGCTTTGTGCTACAGACTAAGGCATTTTTAGTTTGTTTTACAGTTGAGATACCAAATAAGTGGTCATTAACATTTAGTGCTAATAAATCACTACACAAATTATTATTATTAAAATACTATTTAGACGGTACTGTTCTGATGCATACATACCACATACTTCTTGCATCCTTAACAAATGCATGGTATGGGACCTGATATTCAAGGTTCTCTCTGTAGCAGCTGTGGGAAAACAGAATAAAATACCATTATGAATACCAGTCTTAACAATATTCAACTTTTAACTCTTACAATTACTCACTAAAAGTGATAGTTACACATCTGCGGAGTGGCCCCTATACTAAGTTTCCTGATCCAGTGGTCAGGGATATCCCGCTTCTTCCTCCTGAGTTCATCAATGTGATGTCTGCATTGCTCAGAAGTGCGGGATATACCTGTAGCATTGATTAAAGCCCTGGCAATACTATTCCAGGCTTCAGACTTGTATTCTGAGCCTGAATAGTCCTGCTGCAGCAATTGGAGCCCATGTTCCTTAACTAGGTGTCCAACAAACACCTTGGACTCCTGGACACCCAACCCTGTGCCTGAAAGTGCACACCTCACCAGCAACCCCTGACATGCCTGCCATAGCTCAATGTAGAATGACCATTTCCCACCAATTGTGTTTTATACCCTGATGTTTTCCCAAATATTGCATGTCCTGCACGTGCTGAGAGTACGCTGCGCACATTTTGGTTTTGCAACATTTGAAAACATTGCACATTGCTTAGCATCCCAGAAGCACAGTAGCCAAGGGTGCGCACTGACAGGCAGCATGTTTGCACAGTGTTAAGCAATGCACAACAGTGGCAAGCACTGCAATTTCAATATTACTTGGCACACAGGCACTTATGTAAATGTGTTAGTAAATGAACCATGTCTATGGTTCTCATACACTTACAGCTATTACCACAAGAAGGTTGAGAAAGCAGTTATGTATGTTGCACTTCATTGCTATAATCTGCAATCTCACAAGAGTTCAACAAAATTTGCACACCCTGTACTAGAAGTCTGCACCGTCTGCACTGTATACTTACACTTAATACCTGCTGCCACGGGGTTAGTGACATGTGCCCTATTTGAGTAGTTATTGCAAAGTTCTCACTGTTAATTGTAGCAGAACACTGCTTACCATGTCTGTATGATAACCAGTAGTATTAATTGAATGCATCCATTTATTTTTGTGGCTGTCTGGGTCCTGTCTGCAACCTGGGTGGTCCATTCATCCAGTTTGTGCGCTGCTGCTCTTTGTGCAAACCAGATGACCACAGCCAAACATGTTTGTGCTAAGCAGTGCATCCTGCAAACACTGGCTCAAAAATAAATCAATAAATAAATAAATAAATAACTAAAAGGGGACTGTCCAGATTTTTGCAGAATGTACAGATGTTTGCATCATATTTTTTATCTGTTCTTCTAAAATGTGTGATTTACTGAGAAATCACTGAAGGCTGAAGTCAGTACATAATGACATACATTTCATTTTCCATACTTTATATCCTTCAGAAAATGCACGCTAACGCAAATTCTATTACTCTACCTACTTCCTTGGTTATTGAAACAATATAGCAAATCTGTCCTTTTTTCTGGCACTTTGTCTCCCCATTAGTTTAGTGTTTATCCAGATTTCTTGCACTAAGGGTTTGGGTGGTACAATCTGCATTCAGACTGGAGGTTTTATGGCCAGCAGCACTGGTGTGAGCCACAAAACCTTGCTTACATGCGACACGCATCATTAATAGTCATGGCTCGATGCTGCGAGATGAGCAGTATCATGTAGATGAAAACACTTTCCCCTGGATTCTCAGAAGCCTGCATGGAGTGCAAGATGAGTGCAGTAACTCATTATTTCTTTTATGGTGGTCCTACTATATAGCACAATGTCAACCATACAGGGATAACAGATGTAAATTAGCTGAGAGGCTGGGGTGCAAAGCCATACCCTCACATGTGACATCAAGGCCAGTCACTTGTTTGTTTGTGGGGGGGATGCCTATTTGTACAAGATGTATAGTGTGTGTGGCCTCTCAACCCCATTAATGATGCATGTGGACATATATGTATTTGTTAATCTGCCATTGCTATCTACAAATGTATGGCCATATATACCTATATAAAGTTATACATCTGCTAATATATTTATAACTATGTTTGTATACACCTACATAGATATATATCTGCGTACACCTATGTAATGTGCTGTGTATATGTGGACATATAGGTGTAGACACATATAGGTGTCGATTTAGGCATATGCATGTATATATGTGCACATATATTGATATATATATGTATATAGTTTTAGAAATTAGTATATATATATATATATATATATATATATATATATATATATATATGCACACACACACATATCTAGATATGTTGTATCTGTTTAGATATTAATATAGGTACACACACATACATCTAGATGTTGGTATACATTCTCTGTACTGTTGCATGACTGGAGTGGATGATATGATTCTACAAACATCAAATCCCTTCGTACCTGTCATGGCTTAGTAGTAAATCACTTTGTCTATGGTGTGCAGGGTTCTTGGTTTGAACCTTGCAAGAGCTGTTGATTTTGTTGCTGGGCAGAACTCATCCCATTGGATACACATTGATTAGGGCACTTTAAAGCAGTTGTAAGCATGTTTGCAAGGGTTTACACAGAGCTAAGCAATGTCTACACAGGTTAAGCAATTCAGCAGCTAACGGAGTATAAGAAACTGTAATCAGATTTTAGCACTGCTTACCTCTGTGCAAACCTATGTACAACTGCTTTGAAGTGCCTTAATCACTCTGTATCCATTGGCCCTTGTTCTGCCTAGCAACAAAATAAACAACCACTGCTAGGCTCGAACCCAGGACCATGAAGCCCATAGCCCAAGCAATTTACCTCTAAGCCATCCCAGATATAGATAACCCTGCTCTCTTCAGAAACATATCATCCGGCCCAGTCATACAACAGTACAGAAAATGTATTCCAACATGTAGATGTATATGTGTGTGTGAAAATATATTAATGTCTAAACAGATACAACATATTAAAATATGTAAATATATATATATATATATATATATATATATATATATATATATATATATATATACATATATGTAAGCAAATATATATATATCTATATAGGTATATACGGACATACATCTGTAGATAAAGTGGGAACATAGCAGAAACATATATGTCTACATGTTCCATTAATAGGGTTGACAGGCACAAACAACCTACACCATGCATGAATAGGTATCCCCCCCACAGCCAAACACGTCTGCCCTGAAATACACTACCAGCTGTTGCAGATCCCATAACCAGGACCTTACACAGCAAGGGCACAAGATGTTAACAGTACTCCATCCCACCTGTATGATGTCAGGATGGTATCAGTAACAGTTCATGCAGTACAGTCAGGCTTACAATGACTCCCATTTTGCAGTCATCTGTTACCTTTGTTAGCCAGAGTCCCGTACTGTTGGCCTGTACTTCAGAGATGTAGATGCCAAACAACAGTGGTCCCAGGACTGAACCCTGAGGTACATCACTTGCACTTGTCTGGGGATGGATTTGGAGTCAGGTACACCTACAGTGTGGGTACTGTCAGTAAGCCATGTGGCAAACCAGCTAGTGGCATAGGAATGTACGGCCGGATTAGTAAGTTAGTCTATGTTTCCCGACTGGGGGATGGTGTTGAAGGGCTCAGCGAGGTCCACATAGGCTTTGTGGACTGCCTTACCCTCTTCAACAGCTATGCAGACTGAGTCAATCATTTCAGGAGACAAGACTGGCCCTCCATGAGCCCAATCTTTGTGGAGTCCAGTGTTCGAGGGTTGCCAATGTTTGCGTTCAATACATCCCTGAGAATGCATTCCATGGCCATGCAGATCAGGCTCGTCAGATTGATGTGACGGTAGTTCCAGGGATCACAGGAGGATTCCCCCTTGTGGACTGGGATAACTGCAGCTGTGTGCCACTCAGTGGGCACCAGGCCTGATGCGAGGCTATGATTACACATGACAGTTAAGTGAGTTGCCATTCCATTTTGTAGTTCATGGAGTACACAGCCCAGGATGTCATCTGGTCCCATGGATGCTGTATTCCTAGCCATGGATAGTGCATTTTCTGACTGAGTGGCTGTGATTACTGGGCAATGGAACTCTTTACGTTTTGACATGGGCCCTTTTGGGGGTGTGAGTGGGTGAATGTGGCACTAAATCAATCTGCTGGAATATTGGCACATTCCATGAGAGCAGTCTATGTAATGCCATTCTGTTGCAGCTCAGAGCACTTCTGAGTATTGCCAGTTAGAATTCAGACATAACTATTGAATGCTGTGTGGTTGTCTGTGGAATCTGTGGTTATTTTAGTTCCATAATCAGCTTCGGAGGATTCCATGAGGGATCTCAACATCTTACTGGAGCTGGTAAGGGAGTTGTTTGCATCCTTGGATTATCCTTTTTCCTTCATCAGTGTCTACCGTCTGTTGTATACTCTGTTAATGGCAGGAGACCACCAGACTGGCTTGATTATTTGGGAGGTGAGCATCGTGGTTCTATGTGGGATGTCAGGAATCATGCACAAGTGGCTGTACTCATACAGTGCCTTAGTGCAGGATACATCAGTTGAACTGTCAGCTCCTGTCTCCATGGGTGTTACAAACATTGTCACTTCTGCCTTGAGTAGCATGGAGTTGGTCTTGTAGAAGACTTTTACGTTTTATGGACAACTGTATATAGATTCCTTTCACATGCTCAGTTTGATTAGCCTATGGTGGGATCACTTTGATGGAACCGCAGTCCCAAGTACTGTTGTGATGGCTGAGTTGTTAATTGCTGTGACTATAGTGTACAGGGTCCTGGGTCCATGACCTGCAAAGGCAGGTCATTTTTGTTCTGGTCAGAACAGAAGTTAATGCATACAGACTAATTAGGGAAATTTAGGTGAGCCGCACTCACTACAATTCAAATGCCCTACTTTGCCAATCCTGCTGATGTCAATCACTGTAAAGTATACCTTTGGGGAAAGAGTATTCCAGCAATCTCTGTGGTGCATGCTATAACACTGTACTGCTGTAGTGTGATATGGAACTCTGGTAGGGATTCTATTCTCACAAATGGGAGATGTGGATGCTGTTGTGTCTGCTCCTATGTCTGTGTAGAGAGCAATGCAAGCTTGGCTAGTCACAAATTCATTTGTTCTACTATAGCAGGGCTGCTCATGTCACTCACTGTGAAATAAACCTTTGGGGAAAAAGTACTCCAGTAATCTCTGTGACACATTCTGTAATGGCCTAGTGCTATAGTGTAATCACTAGTTAGGTAGGGGTTCTATTCCCAGATGTGACAGGTGTGTGTCTTAATGTGCTGATGTATGTCATTCATGTCCTGTGTGGAGGTGGGTGTGAGTGTGTAACAACTAGACCCAATGTTGAGTGTGTTTGTAAACTTTCTTATATGGTGCCCCTAGCATAAATCACAATATCCACCATGCAGGGATAACAGATGTGATATCAGTACATAGTCAGTCATGAGTTGGAAACCTGAGACTGGTAGGTGTGTGACACAAACATGCTCACCTTTTACTCTTCCAACCCACCCTGACTTATCTTTGTCTCTTTCTGCCTCTCTCACTCCCTCTCTGGTAGATGTGGAGACTTACATCTGCTTTGCTTAGGCAGCGGCATGTGTATTGTCAGTGATGCTAATGATCAGCTGATGGCCTCTGCACAGATTACAGCTCTCCTCTAGCTGATTGCATGTGGAACAGCTGTGGTAACATTCCCATAGCCAATTGCATGGAAACACACTCCAATATCTAGGAACATCTTGCTGGTGTTGGGCCTTTTCATTCACTGTGAGTAGGAACTAGATCTGTTGTTTGTCAAACAGCATCACAGATGGATTGGGGACTTAGCTCTGACAACATACACTGTGGAAATAGGCCAACACACAGGAGGGGGATGTGTCTGTCCTGGCTACAGACTGTAAGTACTGCTATACTGCGGTTGGGATAATATTAGTTTAACAGGGTGTGTGTGGATATGGCTGTCCTACATGTTTTAATACTTGTCATGTCAGTGCTATGTTTATGAGGAATCCCCATCTGTAGGATCATCTGCAGAATGGGCAGTGTGTGGTGCCTTGTGTTCCTTGTGTTAACCACAGAGCACCTATCTCTCAACTGCAGAAGGTAGTGTGAGGATTGCAGTCAGTAGATGGTGACAGCCGGGAGAGTTACTGACGTCATATCCCTCACAGGACATATGTTGCATCAAACCTTGTTACAACAGGAAATGTATGAGGTCATCACAGTAACATGTCAATATTAGGCCTGTGTTTGTGCCTCCAGCCACAACCGTGTCAACCTTTGTACATATGTCATGCAGTAGGGGGTGCATATGTTCTGTACACCATATTCAGTGACAGCATATCTGATAAGCCAGTGAGATATCAGACTGCTAGACGTGTTATGTATAGTAGGGGTTATATTTGAGGACATAGCCTGGGCATTCTGTGGTTGTGTGTACAGCACTGAGGTATGTATAAGTCTGGTAATTGTCGACAGTGTGTGTATAGTGCATATATACCTTGGCCTGTGTACAGACTGTGGTAGATGTCATTGTTCTTGGTCTTGTTCTATCTGATGTTACATGCTGCTCAACTGTATGTCACCCTATCAGCTTACATGTTAGTAGGGATGAACACACACATGTTCTATACCACAGACAGCCATCGGACCACACTGTGTAGTGGCCCAGTAGTATATGTAGGGTTGTTGTGTGAGTGGCTCATATGAGGATGGTGTACATCAGATAGTCCATATACTGTGATAGTATGCTAGCTTACCATATGTGGCTGTGGCTGTGTTCACTTTGGTTGTGGTTATGCACTTTCACACAGTTGTCTTTTACTCTGTGATGCGACATGCCTGTAGAGTCTGCTATCTGTGCAGGTACATGTTTATTCCCACATAGGAGATGTAGCCCAGTGTTCAGTCAGTTTGCCTGTAGCCTGCACTGTGCTTTGTTGCATGCCTAGCAGCTTACTGTACATATCCAGTGAGATGTCATGTCCATATACTTACCAGATGTAGTGCTGCCTGGCCACCATGACAGTCATGTATGTCAGGCAAAGCAGAGGGATGCTGTTCAGATGCATGTCAGTAACTAGTGGATAGTATGTAGCCATGGCACATCTGCACCAGCGGTTATTATGTGTCAGGACAGACAGGGGTGCATGAATGCATAACCTATGGAGGCAAATGTATACCAGTATGTACGTATTATACCCATCCACATTGACAGGCCTGGTCCACATGTCTTGCATGAAGGGGTTCTGTGTATACCCCTGGACTGACCCAAGTGTGTCAGACTGTCCACATATATTGGCCATATCGCAGCTGTAGTCCACAGTGGCGTCACTGTGCTAGAAGTGGTACTGTACTATGATGACTGTAGGATGTCTGTAAGTAGCCAGTGGTGCACATGTTAACAGCAGATGTGGCCTCCACACACACCATTTCTGTGAAGACAATCCCTATTACAGTAGCAATAGTCTACAAATATACTGAGAGGTTGGGACTGCTGGGGCTGAGGTACGGGTCCACTCCATGTGCAGGACATATGGTGAACATATATGTATAAATAAGTATACATATATCCATATAGATATGTACACATATACATATCTTGCTTACTGTATGACAACTGTTTTACACATATTTGCCTGTGTTCCAGCCTCTGTCCTCTACCTACATACCAGGCTTTGCACATATAACATTCTCTCAGGGGTTGTTGTGTAATGGGCTGTGTGTATTTCATGCTGTCACTCCACTGCTGTTGTGTCTCTCACAAATACTGGGTGGTTGGGGCCATATATGTGTGGGTTTCACCTACACAATACATGTGTGCCCTAATGCACTCCAGAGGCCAGTGTATGTTACAGTGGTATATGGCCCAGTATTAGTGAGTGTAGGGGGGTGCACCATGACTATCCTAGGCTGTCAAAACATGTGTGGGTATCTGAGATAGGCTGCCTTAAGGTATCTGGATGTACTTTACCATACAATCCACCTTGGTTAAAAGCAGGCCTACTGCCTCCTGATATACGGGATGTTCTGTTTGTCAGTGTGATTGTGATGGTGTCAGGTAT
>NC_056727.1:189802513-189837513 GCF_019279795.1 Protopterus annectens
AGGAGGGGCAGGCTCACCCTCTAATAGCACCACTCGGCCCTCAAGCTGGCCTAGCCGTTCTCATACTCCAGATCGAGCTCCTTATGCATCATGGCCCAGAAATGTTGACGGGTGACAGGTTCCCCTCTACGCCCGCTCCAAAGGTGGTGCAGGGCTCACAGAGGAGGTGGTACCAGCTGGTGCCTGGGGCCATAGCCAGCTGAGGTGGGTCCTCTGGGACCGGTCTTCCCATATGAGCTGTGTTGTCGCAGGTTTATGGCAGATATGGGTTAGTAACTGTCAACAGCAGTCAGGATTAGTTATAACAGCAAGCATGGGTATTCCCATTAACCCAACACACCAGATTTAACAAAGTTGCAGAGCAGGCAGAACACATGCATATATGGAACAACAGTGGCCATTACAGGAGCATGCAGGTTTCACTGATGGCAACACGCAACCAGTATAGGTGTGTTTTAACATGGCACATGCATAGAAACAAATGTGAATATTTATTAACCATTCAGACATATGTCCCAAAAATGTTTGGAGTGTACACATACCAATTGAGGAGTGTGATTGGGTTATTATGCACATATGGTAGATATGAGAGAGAGGATTCAATTAACAACTAATATATCCTTGGAGTTTTCACAACATTCTTAGTCACTGCAGTGATCTTTCCCTTTCATGTATTATTACACTACACAATAGCTTTATATTGTACACTGGTATGTTTATAAATTATTATAAACGTGACCTGTGTCTTAAATACATGCGTGGCAGGCTGCAGGTGTTAATGCAACATATGTTGAGAATTGCTGTCATATACATTGGGTGAGGTGCTAGAATGACAGGTTTGTTTTTATATGCATTCTCTGACTATGTACATGTTCAACTATCAGTTCTATGTCATTGACAGCTGCTTACATTTCTTGGATCATCACACTGAACTTTCAGGGGAACAGGGTGCCAAGCTGGTGATATGGGCCATTTATCTGGAAATGCTGGACAGATTGGAATAGTTGTGGGGTATTAATATGCATACAACTTACAATTTGAACATTCAAAAAATTTCTGTACAGTTGTTGGGTGTAATTATGCATATAGCTTTCTATCTGAACATTGTATCCCAGCCTGTATGGTTGTGGGGTATGATTATGCATACAACTTTGTAGCACTCCTGGGAGTCAAACCCCTGTTGTGTGTGACAAAAAATTATTGTTAACATCACAGTACACTGTGCTATCAGGGAATTGATGTACAGCTGTCGACTATTTTCTATCTTTGTTTCCCTAACTTGTATGATATGTCTGACCTCTTGGCACTTCCAACATTGTTATGCAGACCTTCATACCAATTTTATCTGCATACCACTGTGTGAGTGACACTGCTTAAGATACAACAGTACTATTTATAATATGGAACAGATCGCAAACATATGAGAGAAGAGTGAACAGAAGCACTCCAGGGGTTATACCTTTATTCACAGACTATTAACACATTTATTTCTACTGGTACAACACTTTATAAGGCTCTTATAATCTTTGTTATGACAGTACATGCAGACTGATTACTAACCTGCCTTGCGATGCAGCCTTGCAGCCTAGCATCATGGGCTTGCTGGTTCACAGCCCGCTCATCTGCAGCTGTCAGAGAAATGCATTGATATTTAGCCATACCTACCCATAGTATACACAAGCTAGGCAATTATTTACTACTTAGTAGAATGTGTACTTACTCAGTACTGGAGCATTGGCCATCTGCCAACACTCCTGGATCCACTGTTCCAGGACATCCCCCCTCTGCCGCTTCAGGTCAGCATGGTGGTGCCTGACCTTCTCACCAGTCTGGGAGATTCCTGTGGCACTGGTGAGGTCATGGGTGAGACTGTTCCAGGCCTCCATTTAGTACTCCGAGCCCTGGCACTTGCCCTGCAGTAGTCTCTGATCATGGTGTTTTACCAGGAGCCATACCATGAATTTTGACTCCTGGATGCCCCAGTGCTGCGCTCTGAATCATGTGCCTTCACCCACACCAGCCATTCTGCCTGTAGTGGGAAGCTACGACCAGTTATGAGAACTTATTCCCACCTGTGGGGTTTAAATACGGCCATTTTCCCACACTTTGCCATGATTGGCCAGTTTTGAAAAGGCTAAGCTATGGGCACACCTGCTTACATAAAGTTGGCATTGTTGAAAGAGGTATACCACTAAGTATATTGAATTGGCTCCCCTACACATTGCTTACACTTACTAACATGAGCTGTGCTGCGGTTAGCATTGCAACATAGTTGATTATCACTATATTTGCCATTTGGCAATGATTTATTCTTCATTGCAGGTTATATATGTGTCTGGTATCCGTGATTCATGTGTACATACACTGTATGGGGTCCTGGGAACTTCAATACTTTATTACAATAACACCTCAAATGTATACTTGCTGCAGTACTCCAGTTCATATATTTATGTTCTGTGGCAGGATATCCAACATCACACTGTACATAGATAGAATTCACATGTTTGGTTTGATTTTCCTGTGCTGAGGATTAGTTTGCTGATACCTCATGCATATCTATTGCTATGATGGGTTGGTGGTTAACTACTTTGACTATGGTGTACTGGGTACTGAGTTTGAGCCTTGCAGAGGCAGTTTATTTTTTTGCTGGGCAGAACATGGGCCGTTGGATCCAGAGTGGTTATGGCACTTTAAAACAGTTGTAAGTGGGTATGTGTGAGTTTGCATGATAGTAAACACTGCTAACCTCTGGTTACAGTTTCATACACTCAGTTAGCTTCTACCTTGCTTAATCTGTGTAGGCAATGCTTACCCCTGTGCAAACACACTTAAATATGCTTACTAGTGCTTATATATGCTTACTACTGCTTATCTGTGCTTAAACCTGCTTACTAGTGCCTTATTCATTATGACACTGACACTTCACATGTGCATTTCATGCAGTACTCCAGTTCACATTTAAATGTTCTTATGCAGATTATACGGCAAAAAGATGTAAAATTATGTTCATATAAAGATTTCACATGGAAAATGGTATGTACTGCAGTGAGACTCGAACCTAGAATGCCTGCGCATTACGTGGATAGTCTAACCACTACACTATTGCTGTGCTGTGCTATTTGCATATAAATTCCTTGTTATCCTCTTCAGCTGCTTTAACCATGGCTAGGCGATGGGCACACCCACGCACCTATGGTTAGCTGTACTCGGAGTTTTAAAAAAATAAATAAAAGGGTATCTTCATTTTATTTAAATGTACTATTGCTGTTGAACACATGGGGACTGTTGGTGGAGATATGAGGACATCTATGAGCAGTCTCGCTCATTTATTTACACTTTCTTCTATTCTACTTTGCAGGGGCATGTTTATTCTGAGAGATCTGCTCTCAGACATGCCCACTGCACTCGTTCACACTCCATGTAGCATTAGGTGTTCAGACAGCTCCTTCATTAATATGCATGGCCTGCTGCCGTCCTCCTCTTAAACTGCATTAGTCCTGCACAGAAGTTTAGTAAATCCGGAGGTTTGTGTAGGCTCTGCATGGAACCGACATGGAGTTTATTGAATCCGAACCAATGCCTTTTTCTTATTTTTTTTTTAGGACACATGCACAATTAGGTATAGATGTTTTTATTTTTAACATTTTGTTGTTACCGTTACACCCATTGATATGACCGGGATTCATGAAGCTTGCGCCATGCGCTGGAGTAGCGTCGGCATCTGGTGCCAAATATGGCCGTCGAGCAATTCAGGTAAGAGCTGTTTCCACGTGCACTACCAGCATAGACCAGAGCTGCACAGCTCCCGCCGCATGTATGCTAATTACCCCATGTGCAGCAGTGTAACATGCAAATGAAGGTATATAGCAATTTATGAAGTTGTGCAGGCGTAGTGTAAGCATGTAGAAATGTAAACCAAAAAAAAAGGTTTACATTTTGTCAAACATAAAATCGGAGCCATAAAAGCGGACCAAACTTAAGTATTATAATGTTAATATATGTCAATGGCTAAATATATAGCCAATGGCATAAAACAACATGCATAACATATAAAAAATAACATTTAATGTCATGGCCACACTAATGCAAAGTAAAACCGCAGTGCATCGGTGCGCAAATGGGATCACAAGGAAAATATATTTAGATGTCATAAAACTGTAATGTAACACAATTCATGATATCCCCATAATAGTCAATGGCATGTATGCTACACCACAACCATGGCGCAAGGGTTGCTAAGGGTCTGTGACAGTGTTCCGTGTGGTAGCTAGGAATTAGCAGTCAATGCCATGCAAATGAGTCAAGTAATACTATAACAAATGCCCCACTGGAGTAAGGATGCACCACATGGCATAGCATTACAACACCGAGGAGTGGCCTGGAGGTAATCATGACATCAAGAGAGGGGTGCGCCACCTTAGCTGTAAGCACATTGGATCATTGCTAGTTCATGTTGCGTGTTGCTAAGCAAAGCTGCAGGATAGGGGTGTGAAAGTAGCCATAGCTTTGCTTAACTGAGAGCACACAAGGTAACCTAAAGTTCATGTGAATGTGGATGAAAATGTGCACAAAACCTGGTAAATGACTGTGCGCAGCACGCACTACAGCTGAAACAGGAAAGATACAGGAAGACAATAAGGAAATGCTGCAGCATAGTAATTGGAGTACAAATGAGTAATTAACACCTAGAAACTCACAGTGGGCCATAGACAACAGCTAACAAGACTGCTCTCAGCTACCTGCAGAACAGGAAAGGGGAGGTGCAGTACAGCAAAGAAAAGAGAAATGTCGCAGCAGAACAAAGCAAACTTGCAGTAGATCAGCTACATAACACATTTCCCAACACAATCCTGGGTTGTGGAAGCACAAAACAAGAAAGGCAGCAGCTGGATGCATGCCTGACAATGGGAGGTGAATTGGGTTGAAAATATAAGTAAAGGGCAATAGATGAATCATGGCAGTCAAGTGTAAGTCAACACCAAAGGCCCCACAATAGCAGTACCTGCTGTAAAACCAATAATTAAGAACACCTGCAGCTGGAATAGCACAAACACATCCAATTACACTACCATCATCCATTGTACAATAGTATAAGGTGTGAAAGCCCCACACACACACTTGTGTATTCCCAGACACTCTGCACCATTGCTGTATACAGATGGGGAACTTTTTATATGTATATGTTAGGGGCTGCCATAGCTTTGATTCACCAGCATGTGTTGGAGACTGACGGTGGTGTGGAGGATGATGCTGACAACCATCTCAGGCACCATAGGAGGAGACGAGTGTTATGATCCAGGGTAACCTACCAGGGGCTACATAATCTGGAGATAGTAGAGCATTACAGGGTGGACAGGGACATCATACAGCAACATATTGAGCTGTGCCGGCCATGCCTCAGAGCCTGAAGTTACAGAAGGGAACCCATCCCAGTGGACATGAAGGTATGTGTAAGCTTGAGAATACTAGCCACAGGTATCTTCCAATGGCCAACTGGGGATATCATGGGGATCTCACAGGCATCAGCATCCAGGGTACTCCACCAGTTCCTGGATGCCATGTTACCACATGCCAATGAGCACATATACTTCCCCCGAATGCAGGAGGAGTTGGCCAGCAATATGCATCTCTTCCACTGTGTGGCGGACTACCTGGAGGTACTGGGTGCAATAGACTGCACACACATACACATCAAGTCACCACCCGGTGAGCAGGGTATGTGCTACATAAATCATAAGAGGTTCCCCTCCATCAACTGCCAGGTCATGTGCAATGCCCAGGGCATTAACATGGATGTGTGTGCTGGCAGTCCTGGAAGCAATCACGGCTCCCACATCTGGCATGCCTCACAGCTGTATCAGGTATTTGCCAGGGGGGACATCCCATATGGCCACCTGGTGGGGGATGCTGGCTATGCACTGGAACCGTGGATGATGACTCCCATCAGAAATGCACACACAGCCATGCAAGAACACCATAATGAGGCACGCGCAGAAACCAGAACCATCATAGAGCGTGTGTTTGGGATGCTGAAATCACGGTTCCATTGCTTGGACATATCTGTGGAGCCTTGCAGTACTCTCCAGGAACGTGTGCCCACATCTTCATATTATGTGCCATGCTACACAATTTGATCCTGTGGAAACAGCTGGAGCAGGGACAGAATGGTGAAGGCCCTCACAGCCCACCACCACTGCCAAGGGAACCACAGGCACAGGGGACTCAGACCACGAACACCCTGTGCTAGCCCCAGTAGGCAGACGGAGGCATGCCCAGTATGCCCATGCCTTGGCAAAGAGGGAACGTATAGCACACACACTGACAGTGTAGGCACTCATGGACTGACACCCTTCTCCACCTGCACATACAGCAAACATGGATGGCACACACACACACTACCACCTGTAAATTGTCATGTATAGGTGGTCTACTGTGTGCATCCTACATAGGTAGCCCTCAACTATTGTACACACAACCGCCATTGGCACAAGGTAAGTCAATACCTGAACAGTAAATTAAGCTATCAGCATGTGTCCATACTGGATGTACAGATTCATAGATATATAACTAGGTACATGACCACCCGCTGAGGCCACTCATAAGCATAGGCAAAACATGTCTGCTGTCGCCACCCCATCAATCAACTAACAGTCCCTCTGTGGATCAGAGCTACTTGCGGGTTCCCTGGGGTGTAGCTACTGTTCACCACCCACTCTGCAAGGATTCCCCGGAGTGTCAGTGAGGGGTTTTGTATAATGTAATCAGGGATGTAGTTCCAAATAATGGGAAGTATCCCTGACAGGAATCTTCACAGATGTGTACATGTTACATAGTATACCTTAAAACACAGCTTGCATATATAGGTAGTTCTCTACAGAATAATAAACATGTGAAACACACAACCGCTGAAATGTGCATTAATCACCCTTGCACTACCAGTGCCTGCTCTGAGAGGTAAGATATCACTGCCAGGATTAGAACATGCAACCATGTACAAATTCATTACAATAACATACCACTAAGCTACTTGAGATGTAACAATGGCAGTTGTGTATACTGACAGGATAAAACACAAAAGGTAGGAATGTGATGAAATAGGACAAACTGGCATGTACCCAACGAAAGGTGTATGTTTTATATATATATATATATATATATATATATATATATATATATATATATATATATATATATATATATAAAGAGAGAGAGAGAGGGAGAGAGATATGTCGATATATAGGGACATACATATATATGTAGATGTATAGATAGGTTAATAACATCTACATAACCATGGAGGTACATATAAATGGGATACCTACCACATACCGACTGCTTTACATACCGACTCGCGTAATCCCGAGGCTTAAGGTCCAAAAGAACACAGTACCGAAACACCAGATGCGTGAGGTGTAATCTCACGATATTAATGGACAGTTAGTCAGTGCTTCTGGTGTTGCAGTTTGGGTAGGTTACTGTGTGTACGTGTGTTTCCTAGGGCTGTAGTGTGTGTAAGTGTGTGTTCTGTGTGTGGTGTGTGTTCTTGGGGACTGTAATGTGTGGTTGTTGGTTAGCTTTGTACGTCTGTTTGTGTGATCTAAGATGTAGAATATTAAAGTAGGGGTGGTGTGGGGGGCACAGACACCTACATGGGGGGTGTAGGGGGGCTTGGCCTCCTGCTCATACGTATTGTAGGATGGTTTGTTTGGATGTGTTGGGTAGCAGTGTGTCTGTGTGTGCATGTGTGTGTTCCATGCTCGTGTTACCTTCACAAGTTACTTTCAATGTCGGTAATGTGGAGTATGGGAGTCTGGTCCTGGTACTGTGTGCGTCGGAACACTGTGGTTTCGGGATTCCATAGGTCTCCCGTATACTGCGGTTGAAGTGTTCATATATGTGTATAACCATAGCAATCACACATTCCGCTACTACCAACCTTTATGAACAAAGGATATGGAGAGTATATGCCTATACACTATTACAAATATGTGCTATGGACATGAGCCAATGATAGTGTTACCGCCTGTCCCACTTTGTGAGGGACACTCCCTCTTTGCGCAGTTGTGTCCTGACAAAATATATTAAATGTGGCAAATGTCCTGGGATTGTAGGACATAATTTTGTCCCATATGTACTGTAATAGTTGCATACAATAGTTATTTCTGTATCTAAAATACCTACATGTTACAGGAAACAGGATAAGCAACTAAACTGCTACAAGAATAAGCTTATAATTAGGCAAGAAAGGAAAATTGTATCCCTTGTACTGACCGTGGGTTTGTGTTGGCCTGTAAAATCAGATGTGTGTCCCACAAAGGGCACATTATGGCCATATGAAAAGGTGGCAACCCTAGCCAAAGAGGGTCAGTCACCAACACAACTATGATGACTGTAAATACCTAAGACTGAAATACACAGCTATCATGTAGCAACACATTATTACATTCAGATGTATTACCGAAGGGATTCAAGGACTAACATCACCTGCATGCTATACAGGAACCACATAACAGTGCCTTAATGAATCAGCCTGCAATTACCATTGTATTAGTCCACAAAAGGATAGGTATTCAAATAGGGAAAGAACCTTCATGCACATAGCGATTATGTATAAAAGCAGTTCCTACACACCTGCATCTGCTAAGCACACCCACCAACATCAGCCCCACACCCAAACATATTACAATACAAACTGTAATAACATCACAAATCATTCACACATTGTACATCTGCAGATGCCTTAACATACCTTGTCAGAGACACACTAACATGGCCCTATGTGAAATAGCTGCTGTTATACAATGGAACAGCTGTTGATGTAATAGGGTTTGTTTGCACTAATCCTGTTTCAGAGGATTGTGCGTACACTGGGATGTGTTTGCAATTAGTGAGTAATGGCACAGTATGCTACACTTGTATACCAAATCAAGGATGTCTGGTGAGCACACTACACCACATAACAGTTCATGCATAGCCATACAGCCTTGAGCTGGCCAAACATCCTTACCAGAATTAAACATCTTCAGAAGTATCAGGTACAAACAAACCCTGCATAAGTAGCACTGTTCCAAAATAAAACAGCTGTACTCACATGTAGAGCTAAGGGTGGACAGGATTAGGAATAAGTATATTAGAGGGTCAGCCCAGGTTGGAAGGTTTGGAGACAAAGCCAGAGAGGCACGATTATGTTGGTTTGGACATGTGCTGAGGAGGGATACTGGGTATATTGGGAAAAATATGCTAAGGATGAAGATACCAGGTAACAGGAAAAGAGGAAGGCCTAAGATAAGGTTTATGGATGTGGTGAGAGAGGACATGCAGGTGGTTGGTGTGACAGAGCAAGATGCAGAGGACAGGAAGAAATGGAAACAGGTGATCTGCTATGGCAACCCCTAATGGGAACAGCTGAAAGAAGATGATGATGACTCACATGTAGAACTAAATCATCTAGCCATTACACACAGTCCACAGGAGTCATGAAGCTAATATATCTCTGTGTTTCTCCATATAGCTGTTGAAATATATTGCAATAACACATCTAGGCTGTCTCCCTCGAAAGTAAGGCAAACGGACAACGCCCAAAAGGAGTAAGCACTTATACACCACTGTCGCCATGGTATCGGCTAATGAAGGAGCTGCCCAGCTGATGTGCATCCAATTAGCTACTTTGGAACAGCAATTGGTGGACAGGATACCACATGTTACCGATATGTAACTAGAAAAGGATGTGTTATCACACATTCAAATCATCCGTATATACCAGCGGAACGTTACAAAGAACATTGAAATGCAAACTGAAAAGGATTGAATCAACAGTTAATGACACCTCGGGTTACTAATAAAGTATGTAGAACAGTCAGTATGTCTGTGTATGTAGCAATCAATCCATATAGTGGAAACAGTTATCTTGTAGTGATGTATTGTTGAGCATAGTAACGCTTGTAGTATTTGTGTGTACTGCTGTAGGTCACAAGGCAAACACTGCATACACCACAAGTGATGCTATATAAGGGCTTTGAACAGAAATACTCCTCACCAGCCGATGTCAGTGGCAGGGCTGGTCCAATAAGTATGTGCTATAACAAGGGATAGTATATATTGATATATTGTAACTGTAGCCATATGTATGGGTGTATTACAAAGAATAACATGTGGAAGGTTGGGCCACTGTGCAAGTATGTTTCATATTGTGGGATATTGTGACAATAACTGTGTAATGTACAGTATTGTAGGCAGATATGTATTACAATCTACATAGCATTACTGTAATGTTAGGCAAACATTAGTTATGTCAATTGGCATTTACAATACAAAATAACAGGATACATACATTATTTAGTGAACCGACAGTTTATCAGCATGATAGCAAAGTAAAATGGAAGAGCTATTTAACTATCCATGCACATAAGACATGGAATATGTGCAAAGGTAGGTACTAGGCTGCCTTACCAAGGGTATCTGTAAGCCTAGCTAGCGTGTGTTGGCTTTCACCACCCCCATAGGTTGGTTCCCTGTGCCTCTGAATGGCAGAGCCAATAGTTCCCAATGCCTCTGTCCAGCAGAGCCACTGCAGTGATCTCTGGGGTACATGTCTGTCTCCCATCCACACGTCAAGGTTTCCCTTGAATAGTGCTCATGAGGGGCCCTGCCTGATGTACATTGGAATCATGTTCCAAAGGATAGGGAGTGTCCGGGTCAGGAATCTATCCATCCAGCATGTCCTACTCATCGTTGTGGTTAGGTGTATATCCCTAGAGCATGTGGCTCTCAGGGGCTTCTGTTTAGGTGGAGCATATCCAGCAATACAGGGTTGGACATGAGCCTTGTATGTCAAGCAGAGATCACCTGTGAGTATGCGGTATGCAACTGAGTACAGCTGGAGTTTCGTAGGTTGGGCTGCATAGGTCATCTTTTTGAGGTCAGTAATCCTCTTGGTGTGGTACTGATGTGGTCTTCCAAGCTGTTGCAGTTGTCTTGTAAGGTATATCCCAAATGGGGTGTTGTATCCTTTAATGGGTCTAATATGACATGTGTAGAGTCACAATGGCCCCTCTGATCTGGATGCAAACCCATTAGAGATTAGTGGGGCCATGTAGAAGGATATTCTATGATGGAAGCAGCTGAAAGAAGAAGATATGTATGTGTGTGTGTGTGTGTGTGTGTGTGTGTGTGTGTGTGTGTGTGTGTGTGTGTGTGTGTGTGTGTGTGTGTGTGTGTGTGTGTGTGTGTGTGTGTGTGTGTGTGTGTTGTATATATATATATATATATATATATATATATATATATATATATATATATATATATATATATATGTATATATATGTGTGCATGTGTGTGTGTGTGTGTGTGTGTGTGTGTGTGTGTGTGTGTGTATATATATATATATATATATATATATATATATATATATGGGAACACTTCACATAATCGATATTGAAA
Organism: Protopterus annectens; assembly: GCF_019279795.1. Lineage (NCBI taxonomy): Eukaryota > Metazoa > Chordata > Ceratodontiformes > Protopteridae > Protopterus > Protopterus annectens. The sequence continues at coordinate 189,813,953 of NC_056727.1, forward strand.
TCTCGAATTTCATATGGTCGAGACCATATGATCGAGATTTCAATAAATCGAATGTGTGTAGTGTTTAGAAATAACACTTTACTTACCTTAATACATTACGTGCACACAGAGGCAAGTATTGTTGCATGCCTTGTGTGTACGTAATGTTGTATTTGTTTTGTGGTGTTGGCAGGAAGTAAAGAAATCTCCCGTTTTGCACTTCCGCATACAGCACAAGACGGGAGATTTAACATCTCCCCACTGTAGCATAATCTTGGAGTTGGTATATTTAAGTAGGGGGGTGTGGAGGCACAGCCCCCACATGGAGGGGTGCAGGGGGTGAAGCCCCTGCAAAAGCTAGCGTTTTGTTTTAATGGTTTCCCTTCAGAAGTTCGAGTTTCCAAATCGAGCTTTTAGTTCAGTTATTTGTAGTTGAGATTTTGGAAATTGAACTTCAGTGAATCTATATATATATATATATATATATATATATATATATATATATATATATATATATATATATATATATGTATGTATGTGTGTGTATGACTATGTGTATATATATATATATATATATATATATATATATATATATATATATATATATATATATATATATATATATATATATGTGTGTGTGTGTATGTGTGTGTGTATATATGTGTGTATATATATATATATATATATATATATATATATATATATATATATGTATGTATATTTGTGTGTGTATATATATATCTATATATATATATATATGTGTGTGTGTGTGTGTGTGTGTGTGTGTGTGTGTGTGTGTGTGTGTGTGTGTGTGTGTGTGTGTGTGTGTGTGTGTGTATAACAGGTAACAGGAAAAGAGGAAGGCCTAAGATAAGGTTTATGGATGTGGTGAGAGAGGACATGCAGGTGGTTGGTGTGACAGAGCAAGATGCAGAGGACAGGAAGAAATGGAAACAGTTGATCTGCTGTGGCGACCCCTGACGGGAGCAGCCGAATGCAGAAGAAGAAGATGTAGAAGGATATTCTAGCCATCTTGTCATTATGGGTATCGAAGGAGAGATTGCTGTATACTGGGGTTTCCAGATCTCGTATTACCTTTTATGTATGTAGGGGACTAGCACCTATGTGGTAGTCCGCGGGTAATTAGTTATATCCAAAGGGGATGACTATGCACTTTTAGGCATTCAGCTTGATGCCATGATATTAACACCAGATATCCATCTCAGTGCGACCCTTCCAGAGGGTGTCTGTAACAGGTGGGGAAACAATTATGTCCCCTAGTTTGCAGTCATCTGCAGACCTTTTCAGCCAAAGCCACCCTGTGCTTGTCAGTACATCAGAGAAGTATATATTGAACATGAGGGGTCCTAGGACTGAGCCCTGGGGGATGCCAGTTGTAACTGGTATACAGTTGGACCTAGTGTATGCAACTCTCAGTGTGTGGGTTCTGTCTGTGAGCCACTTTGCAAACAATCACATGACGCAGGAGTTAATGTTCAGGCTGATGGGTATGTTGATAATACCAGAAGGAGGAATGGTGTTCAAAGCCTATGAGAGATCTAGGTAGGCTGTTTGGACCTCCTTACCCTCATCTAATGCCTTGGTAACTGTCTCTAAGAAGTCCACCATGTTTAGGAGGCATGCTCCAGCCTTAACAATGCCAAATAGGGAGTGGTCAAAGGTTGGGAGGTACCCAATGTCTCTGTGACAGTGATTCATGATGTGCACCATAGCCTTGCAGACCAGGCTAGTCAGGCCTATAGGGAAATAGGTCCCATGGTCAGTTGTGGCACCACCTTTGTGGAGTGGGATAACTGTTGCTGTGCACCATTCAGGGGGCACTATGCCCGATGTGAGGCTATTATTGAACATGGTGCATAGGTGGGGAGACAGTACGATCTGAAGTTCATGTAAAACACAGCCTGGGATGTTGTCCAGTCCCATTGATGCTGTGATATTGTCTTTAGAGTGTGCAGCTTTGAGAGGGATCTGCCAGGAAGTTGCCAATATCAATTATTTCTGTAATGTTCATGCCTTTGTGCTGTAACTCAGAGCAGATCTGGTTGTTGACATTGAGATATGTGACATAGCTATAGAATGCTTTGTGGTTGCTGTTGGTATTAGTTGCATTATAGTTTTCGTAGCTAGCTTTGGAGGATCTTATAAGAGATCTCACCTTCTTACTGAGGCTGGCCAGAGATCTCCTCCACGCATGGTATGGTGCCATTCATGAATATAGAGATCATTGTCCAGCCATACAGAACACTCAAGTAACCCATATCAGATCACATGCCTTCCCATTCCCCATCTTCACTATGTAGCATGATGCATACCCTGAATAAATCCATGTCCAACCCAGTGATGTCAGACATGCAACACATACTCATCCAGATCTCGAACACATACTTCATGGACATCCACCTACCACATGCTGGACAGATCCTTGCCCCAAACACTTGACATAGTCCTGCCATACTATACATTCCTGTCTGTCAAAGCTGCAGATCGCTCCCCTCTCAGACATGGTGTGATGCCCGCATGGTAATGCATGGTATATGTATCATTAACCCTGTGGATCAGTAATGTGGCACTGCTCTACCTGGCCACACAGACCCACCTGTCAGCTACTGCAAGGTAACCTTTCATCCTAGATTCATACATGGCCCATGACATATAGCCCACTAGTTGACTTTGACTGGACATGCTATAGTTGATATCCATCCCTGCAAATACCACCTGGCTAGCCATTGTCCCATGTGTATCACATGTGCAACACAGGTGATACATGGCAGGATGTTGAATCCCTGTACAGTGCCATGTAGATGTATATGGCAGAACACATACATGTAAAACCTTATGTGAGCATATCTGCAGGGTCACAGGACTTGTCTGTTAAGGCAGTGTAAGTCCTTATATGTGACATATATACTGCATCACGGTCGACTGCATTAATGTGGACACATCCAGCCATGTGCTGATAGGTAGGAACACCAGTACAGGCAAACAAACATGTCCACATCAAGACAGCAACCACATGGAGTTTGAGCAATGTAATGAGGTGACACACACACACACATATATGGTGATAATATCCACTCAACATTGAGTGTCACATGTGTGTGACACAAACACGCCAGTGTCATGTAGATTTGCAAATACAACTATTTAAACTGAATTAATGCGATACACATGTATGTTCAGCTGTAGCTCTGTATGTCTCTGAGTTATTGTGACCTGTCTCCATCATTATGTCTTCCAGGTATGCCATGTGCAAGGCTTCCCCCTTTTACACGCTTGGAGGATGAGGCCCTCATCCCATACCTACTCAACAATCATGATATCCTGTTCAGCCATGTGCCACAGAATGCACAGCAGCAGGATGTTCTGTGAATGGAACTTCACAGGAGGGTTAATGATGTGGGTGGCCACACCCGCACATACCAGCAGGTGCGCAGACACTGTACAGACCTCATTAGATGGGCAAAACTGCATATGAATGCAATCACCAGGGAACAAGGTGCAACAGGTGGTGGACCACCAACCCATCCCCCACTCACATGTACCGAGGAGCTACTGGCCAACCTGGGGACACCTGCAGAACCACATCCACAAGCCTTAGCCGATATTGTGGAGGTGGGTGTCTCTCAACCACTGAGCCTGGAATTGCCTAGTAAGTCAGTACTGCACCTATAACAACTATATTCCATATAGCTGCATGTGTCACTGTACACTATGTAATGTAACATCATAGGCAAGGCATGTATACACACATGCCACATACTATAGTATGCTACTCTGTGTATGCACACATGTGCATACACCATCGTATAGTCTAACGTACTGGTGTATGTGTTATGCACATTGCTCCCTGTAGCCTTTATACAGGGGTGGATTATGCTCATACTGCTGTGTTACTCCTATTTAGGTACCTCTGGCATTCCGTTGTGACAGCAGCCCATTGCAGGTGAGACTGTTATTATTTATCAGGAACCGCAATGCACAAATCTGTCTGCCATGTCGCCATTCACAACATGTACACATAATGTATGGTGCTGTCACAATATACAGGTCAGACCTGCAATGCATCACAATGACTACCTATGTGCAACACTTGCAAACTATGTGAATCATCTCACCGACATGAATCCTCACAAACTTTATTGCCAGATGTGTTGACAGCTGTGCATACAATGGTGGAGGTGCTGTTCACTTTAGGGATGTACAACATATCTGATCTACACATGTGGTGAATACAAACAGTACTACACAGTGGGCTGGAGTATGGCCAGCACACAGGTTTCACTCGTGTGGATCATAGCCCTACTATGAATGTCACACAATGTGATGTGCTATCTTGACATGTCCATGACATCTATTGGCCTGGCTGCTACACTGCCTACCTAACCTGAAAACATATCCTACATACCACCCTTTATCTGGATAACCCTGTTGTCAGTGGAGCATATATGTCATATGGGACAACATAGACATGTGAAATAGATGCCCATCACAATAATTTGGACAACACATGTACACACATGGCCATGGAGAATGGCCAGAGACATGGAGCAACACACACAGTAGACGTGTTGTGATTGTGTGTACATCCTGTCATACAATGGATACACATGGTTCAACCATGGCCTTTGTATAATGGTCATAATGTAGATGTGGAACACTAGACATCCTACAGACCTGTGCACATCTTGTGTAGGTGTAACATCAATCCACCACATAAGATGTGTTGAACATCTTGAGGGTGTTGCAACATGACAGCAGTCACCTGTACAGTATCCACATCAGGCCACAGATACAGTACATTCCCGTTGCTGGTGATGGACATAAATGCCATACTAGCTCCTCGTGTGTGTGTGTGTGTGTGTGTGTGTGTGTGTGTGTGTGTGTGTGTGTGTGTGTGTGTGTGCTACACAAATGTCATGTGGGACATGGTGTACTGATGTGGCCGCCATGTCTGGCCATAGTTGCCAGTCTGCAGTAATATGGTTGCAGATGTGCAGGGGTGTCATCCGTATACCCATCAGTGACCTGTGTCACAACTTCCACATCATGGTTTAATGTGTATACACCTCAGTGATGTGGGTCACATTCCACAGTATATCTGTATTGTATCTGAACACAGTCATGGCTATGAACCCTGTCTGTAACTCACACTGCATAGCACTAAAGACACCTCATGATTCCCTGCAATGGCTATACACATCAGCTAAATTTGCATTATATCTGTAGGGTGGACAGACAACACTGAATTGGTACACCATTGTCCCACTGTATATTTGACAGGACACCATTGTATTAAACATGTATGCATGTCATTGCACACGTCAGCAGATCACATGTCATACTACATGTGATTATCAAGGTCATATGCCACACATCAGGCAGGTGTACTGTTAACCTGTGCTGGTCCACATGGTGTAACACAGGGATATATGCTAACCACTACTATGATTGTGTAATTTTCATGCCATCTGCTATGACACATGCATGCTGTTGTGTGCAGTCTAGGGATGTATGATAACTACCACTATTATTGTCTGCGCTGCATGCCGTCTGCCATATCACATGCATGTTGCATGCCTTCTGTCATATCACATGCGTGTGTGTGTGTGTGTGTGTGTGTGTGTGTGTGTGTGTGTGTGTGTCTATTGTATCGATTGTAAAGTACAGTTCTTGTCTGCCCTCACAGGTGATGTAGGTGCATTGCCTTCCTGTGGTACATCAGATGTTAGTTTTCCCACAGACTCTAGCAGTGATGATGAACATATGATTGGGACACAGGCAGAGTTGTCAGGGGCTGAAACTGTGCCATTGGTTGCCATTCCATCTATATCCATCTCATCCCTGCACACAGATCCCATACCTGCACATACCCCATCACCAGTGGCCATAGAGAAAGGACAGTTGGTGCGTGGTAGCTTGGAAGAGGAAAGTGTGGGGGCTATGGAAGATGTGCATGCACACCTTGGTGTCAGCCAAACTACTGGTGGTGCCCCACACAGGCACTTGGCCAATGCTGCTCATAAGAGGACCTCTGGCCAACATGCTCCTGCACGACAGAGCACAGCAGCTGGTGTCACCAGACCCATGTTTCAGGCTGCAATGAAGGCACAGGCACATGCTGAATGGCACAACAGAGAAGATCAGAGGCTACAGAGGGCTGCTGTCCATTCTTTAAACAACAGCATGCAGGCAATGGTAAATGCTCAACAGCAGATTGCTGATGCTTTGTATAGATGGTTGGGTGACATGGTTGCAGTCCTTGACCGTGGCATGACAATCGGCGAGCGTGTGCTGTCTGTGTTGGTAAATCTGGTAGGAGTGAGGCGTTGGGCATGTGGATGTAGACCTGCTACATCACCTGTGTCAGGTTTATGTGTACGAGCTACTGCACATGCCCGCTCCCATATTGGCGGTAGCAGCAGCAGTGCATCTGGTGCTGTGCTGTCCACACCATGACACAGCAGAGCACGTGCACATTGCCTGGGACGGTCCCAACAGGGACACGGTTCCAGTGGACTAGTGACATCAGACAGTACCCAATCTGCACCTCTGTCTGGTAGTGCCCGTGCAATCCCTGGCAGGCACAGGTCACATGTACGTGGCCGGACACCGTGAAATGTAAAACCTCACCTGTACAGTCTACAACTGTTAATAATACCCCTGTGTAGGCCAGACACATGGGAGAACTGTGTGTAGACATACACGCACACACTGGACATATATGTAGGGCACTGCAACACACACATGCATAACATCCACACACGCCCATTTAGATCAAAAGCCCAAACCCACATACATGATGTCATCCAATGGTGCAGCCTAGGCCTCTGGCAAACATTAACACCCTGTGCATATGATGATGCCTGTGCCGCATCCCTGACATTCACACCATGGGTGCAAGGACATGCTCATATGGTCTGATGCACAGGGTGAACAGACTAGGATGATACGTGTAGTTTACAAATGTTGAAGACTGTTGACAGGCAGCAGATATACCATGTAGTACAGGTGCACAATACTGTTAACAGTATATGTCTTGTGTAACAACAGTGCAGCCTAGGCCTCCGGCAAACATTAACACCCTGTACAGATGATGATGCCTGTGCCACATCCCTGACATCCACACCATCAGTGCAGGGACATGCTCATATGGTCTGATGCACAGGGTGAACAGACTAGGATGATATGTGTAGTTTACAAATGTTGAGGACTGTTGACAGGCAGCAGATATACCATGTAGTACAGGTGTACAATACTGTTAACAGTATGTGTCTTGTGTAACAACAGTAAATGCATGTTGGTCATGATGTTCTGCTGTCCTTCTTCAGGTCTACTTGCATGTGCCGGTGGATGTCATTGTTTGCAGTTAAGTGTCCCATATGTCAATGTGGACTACTCACAGGTATGTTCAAATATACCAGCATGCACCGAGTAGCTGCCACATACCAGTGAGGATGTCCCATGTTACAAATATGTCTACCATTCCAAGAGCATGATAGCTGTGTATTAAGCTACTGTGGCCACAGATGTGACATCCATAAAGGGTGACATCACATGTACAGTTACATGGAGTGGTGAAGTAAGAGAGTGGTCTAGCTGATTACAAGGGTAGAGGCCAGTGGGAAGTGTGATGCCTCAATGGGAATCAGTAATACACATTCCCATGACAGGATGCCAACACACAACTGCACCCACACACTCAGGTATTGACACACATGTATTCAGTAACACTGTAACACACACACACTCATGGCTTCACCGACACAGTAACACAAACTTGCACACAGTTGCTACTGGTGGGATGAGGACCCCTGCCTATGTGCAAATCATCATTATAGTACTGTGCACCTACATGAAGCGCCACAGAGAATACATATGTACAGGTAGTCAGTATGGCCTAAGATCGGGGACATCAACATGGATAGTAGAATGCATCGCCTGGATGGTGGGAGGGGGTCTTATCAGTTCAGTATGGTAACATACATCTTCACCCCAGGGACCAGTCAGCCCTACATACACACACTGTGGCATTCAGTAATTAATACACCTATGTCATGCACATACAGATACCTCACATGTTTGAGATACACACCCCTGCCTATGTCCTGCTTTCTACATTGCAGTCTGTACAGATGTGTACACTAGTGTACAGTAGAGTGAGTAACAAATGAGATGTATTCCCCACAATACGTGACATATATGGACACACACGCAACCACACATGCCAGTGCTGTGAATCTCAGACCTGCCTAGCTCATGTTATGCATGTCAGACGTACAGCAGTATTGCACATGTTACAAACTATACTGACACTTCCTGTGTCAACAGTGCTGATATATGCACTAGGGAAGTCATATCTATTAACAGGTGTCAAGTGATTTACCTTCACTGTCACCCTGACTGCTGTATAAGTTGTGTGTTATGTCCTTCAATTAACAAAACCATTGCTTACCGGTTACACAGGGTATTGTAGGACTGCTTGTGACACACCTGTGAGCTGTCCACAGCAAACATCTGTCTGCAAAGATGCCCCACCACTTAGTTATTTCAACACATCTGTACATACCTGTGGTACATCTTTCTTACATTCAGCAGATCACCATATACAGTCGGCAATGTTGAGGCTGCATTGCAGCTGCATGATGTACTCAGATACACGCCACCTGCATACATCAGCAACTGCACATGCATGTTATCTGAATGCACAACACTATGTGTACAGGTGTGTTCGTCCTACAATCCTGACATTTGGTCATGTTTGTAGGCATTGCAAATGGTGGATATTTGTAATGACATACATGACACATGGACTGTTGTATGATATGATGGGCGACCAGTAGAGAGGGGATGTTACCTCTGTCAACATTTATATCACACCTTATGTATGGTTAGCATTCAGCAGCCGTGGGCCTACATTCCATGTGCATGTGTGTAATGGCTGTAGCCACCTGTTTGCACAAAGGACTACAACAGCTATGCTTTTTACAGGTATGTTGTGTGTGTGGCATGCCCAGGGCAGATACAGGTATGTCATATCCATACATGAGGGTGTGTACGGGTGTACAGCAACAGACATCTGCTAATGGTGGAAAGCACCGAGGGTCCCTGGTATGTGTACAGCTGACCCGGTCACAGACAGTGGTATCATTGCATTGCATAACACATGATGCAACTGTACATGTGTACTTTCTACAGTTGATGTAGAGCTTTATACAGTATACAGGTCAAGGGTCACATGGTGGTGTACATGTCTATGTCATACAACATGTATGGTTGCGTGTTGGTGATCCGAGGGCATGGTGTTGTCTGCAATTTACATCCTAGAATGCAGCATGTGACACTGTGTCCTGCACATGGCTCATCTGTGATGCCTTTCATGGGGGGACTGGTCAGTACATGTGAGTGGCCTTTATGTATGTGGGTACACCACCTGGAGCGGTCCATACCTGTGTTATGGCCCACATGTCTGGTTCTGAGGTATATGGTGGTAGTACTACTGTGCACTACAGAGACATCAGCCAGGTGTTCCTCACTGCACAGATGTCAGTAATCCCCATTGTTGGATCTACAGTGATCAGCTGTGAATATGGACGCTACACATCTAGCACTGGTTACCATAAGAAAACAATGCAGTTGTCCTGTAGGTGTATAGGAGTTAACCTGTGTTTAGGACATTTGCCTTGGAATGGTGCTGTGTGGGTGGATGTGACTTGGGTAATATCCACACTCCCTTGTATCATGAATGCATGTGATATTTGACAAAGGCCTGCCTATTGTCAGCCATGTCATCCCAGAATGAGAGCTGATGTTGTGTAAAAGACCGGTGTCAAATATATGTAGAGCAGCGTTCCCGCTAACAATGCCAACTACTAACACCAGAGCCCATTACAATGTGTTCTTTACATCTACCTGTAATAGCATGGCCACTGTGGACCTCTGTGTTTAGCATTAGAGTGCATCCCAGTCAGCCCTGTGCTACTAGGAGTATGAGCATGCTCAGTATATCCTTGTGTAGATGGACACATAGTAGTGCATTTCGACCAGCCCTGTGCTACTAAGTGTGTGCGCATGCCCACTATATCCTTGTGTAGATGAACACATAGCGCATTCCAAACAGCCCTGTGCTACTAAATGTGTAAGCTTGCCCAGTGACACCTTGTGTCAGTTATGTGCTTCTGTGTATGGGCATGGCCATTGTAACCCTGTATAATGGTAGTAGTCGTCCATTCCACAGATGGGCATACTCCATGTCAGGTTGGATTCCTACTTTAAACACACAGGTTCACAGGTATGCACATCTTATCTGCCAGCATCCCTGTTGATGTCCGCATTCCCAGACAGTCATAATGACAGCCTTGACATGTGTAGTCTGGGTGGCGCGATTTGTAAGTATGTAGTATTGTAATAGTAATCTGTAAATAGGCAGGTGTTCCGTACCCACGACTGGTATGTGTGTGTGTGTGTGTGTGTGAGTATGTCTGTCTCCATTTGCCGGTGGACTCTAAATTGCTTTTAGACTGCCCACACTCCATACATTTCTTATACCCATCGTTATCAAGGCCGATGATGTCACCCATCTACAAATACACTTCTGGGAGGGCTGTGCCCCAGTAATCTCGGTAGCATGTTCTGTAACTGCATAATGCTGTAGTGTAATAAAGTAGTTAGGTCGGCGTTCTAGTCCCCCACTTGCTGTGTGTGTGTGTGTGTGTGTGTGTGTGTGTGTGTGTGTGTGTGTGTCTGTTTGCCTGAGGACTGATTACTACCTTTATACTGCTCACACTCCATACATTTCTTATGCCCACCGTTAGCAAGGCCGATGATGTCACCCATCTATAAATACACCTCTGGGAGTGCTGTGTCCCAATAATTTCGGTAGCGTGTTCTGTAACTGCATAATGCTGTAGTGTAATAAAGTAGTTAGGTTGGTGTTCTAGTCCCCCACTTGCTGTGTGTGTGTGTGTGTGTGTGTGTGTGTGTGTGTGTGTGTGTGTGTGTGTGTGTCCGTTTGCCTGAGGACTGAGTAATACCTGTATACTGCTCACACTCCATACACTTCTTTTACCCACTGTTATCAAGGCCGATGATGTCACCTATCTACAAATAACCTCTGGGAGTACTGTGTCCCAGTAATCTCGGTAGCACATTCTGTAACTGCATAATGCTGTAGTGTAATAAAGTAGTTAGGTCAGTGTTCTAGTCCCACACTTGCCATCTGTATGTGTCCTCGTTTGCCTGAGAGCTGTGTCATGCTTTTATACTGCTCACACTCCATATATTTCTTATACCCACCGTTATCAAGGCCAATGATGTCATCCATCTACAAATACACCTCTGGGAGTGTTGGGTCCCAGTAATATTTGTAGCGTGTTCTGTAACGGCATAATCCTGTAGTGTAATAAAGTACTTAGGTCGGTGTTCTAGTCCCACACGTGTGTGTGTGTGTGTGTGTGTGTGTGTGTGTGTGTGTGTGTGTGTCTGTTTGCCTGAGGACTGAGTAATGCTTTTATACTGCTCACGTTCCATGCATTTCTTATACCCACCGTTATCAAGGCCAATTATGTCACCCATCTACAAATACATCTCTGGGAGTGCTGTGTCCAAGTAATCTCGGTAGTGCATTCTGTAACTGTGTAATGCTGTAGTGTAGTAAAGTAGTTAGGTCGGTGTTCTAATCCCAGACATGCCAAGTGTGTGTGTGTGTGTGTGTTTGTGTGTGTGCGTGTGTGTGTGTGTCTGCCTGCATGAGACAAGTACAGTGCTTTGTAGTGTTTGCTGTAGCGCATGCCCTAAACACGTGTTGCTGCAGTGTGATACAGTAGGGGGTTGTTTACAGGACATGGCAAGTGTGTGTTTGTCTGTCAGAGCTTTTGTAGGGGTGGCCGTGATTGTCTTACCATTGGACATGTTGGGGAGCGGGATTTGTAGTTTTCCTATATAGTATCCGTCTTATGACACATTGGCCACCTCAAGAGGAGTACAGCTGTCAGTCAGCCCCAGCACTGTGTTGGCAAGCCATACCCATTATCATCATCTTCTTTCAGCTGTTCCTGTTAGGGGTGGCCACAGCAGATCACCTGTTTCCATTTCTTACTGTCCTCTGCATCTTGCTCTGTCACACCAACCACCTGCATGTCGTCTCTCACCACATCCATAAACCTTATCTTAGTCCTTCCTCTTTTCCTGTTACCTGGTAGCTTCATCCTTAGCATCTTTTTCCCAATATACTCAGCATCCCTCCTCAGCACATGTCCAAACCAACGTAATCGTGCCTCTCTGGCTTTGTCTCCAAACCTTCCAACCTGGGCTGACCCTCTAATATACTTATTCCTAATCCTGTCCATCCTTGTCACACCCAGTGCAAATCTTAAGATCTTTAATTCTGCCACATCCAACTCAAACTCCTGCCTTTTTGTCAATGCCACTGTCTCCAACCCATATAACATAGCTGGTCTCACTACCCTCTTGTAGACCTTCCCTTTCATTCTTACAGGTACTCGTCTGTCACAAATCACTCCTGACACTCTTCTCCACCCACTCCATCCTGCCTGTACTCTCTTCTTCACCTCTCTTCCACACTCACCGTTACTCTGAACTATTGACCCCAAGTATTTAAACTCATCCACCTTCGCCACCTCTAGTCTTTGCATCCTCATCATTCCTCTATCCTCCCTCTCATTCACACACATATATTCTGTCTTAGTCCTGCTGACCTTCATTCCTCTTCTCTCTAGAGCATATCTCCATCTCTTCAGGGTCTCCTCCACCTGTTCCCTACTCTCACTACAGATCACAATGTCATCTGCAAACATCATAGTCCACGGGGACTCCTGTCTGATCTCAAATGTCAACCTGTCCATCTCCATTGCAAATAAGAAAGGGCTCAGAGCTGATATTTGATGTAACCCCACCTACACCTTAAACGCATCCGTCACTCCCACTGCAGACCTCACCGCTGTCACACTACCCTCGTACATATCCTGTACCACTCTTACATACTTTTCTGACACTCCTGACTTCCTCATACAATACCACAACTCATCTCTAGGCACCCTGTCATATGCTTTCTCTAAGTCTACAAAAACACAATGCAACTCCTTCCGACATCCTCTGTACTTCTCCATCAACACTCTCAGAGCAAAGATCGCATCTGTAGTGCTCTTTCCTGGCATGAAACCATACTGCTGATAACTAATCATCACGTCCCTTCTTAACCTTGCTTCCACTACTCTTTCCCATAACTTCATGCTGTGACTGATCAGTTTTATCCCTCTGTAGTTACTACAGCTCTGCACATCACCCTTATTCTTAAAAATCGGTACCAAAGCACTTTTTCTCCATTCCTCAGGCATCCTCTCACTTTCCAAGATTTCATTAAACAATCTGGTTAAAAACTCCACTGCCATTTCACCTAAACACCTCCATGCTTCCACAGGTATGTCATCTGGGCCAACAGCCTTTCCATTCTTCATTCTCTTCATAGCTATCCTTACTTCCATCTTGTTAATCCATTGTACTTCATGATTTACTATTCCTACATCATCCAACCTTCTCTCCCTCTCATTCTCTTCATTCATCAACCCCTCAAAGTACTTTTTCCATCTCCTCAACACACTCTCCTCGCTTGTGAGTATGTTTCCCTCATTATCATTCATCACCTTTACCTGCTGCACATCTTTCCTAGCTCGGTCCCTATGTCTAGCCAATTGGTACAGGTCCTTTTCTCCCTCCTTGGTGTCCAACCTTTCATACAACTCTTCATATGCCTTATCCTTAGCCTTCACCATCTCTCTCTTTGCCATGCACCTCATCTCCTTATACTCCTGTCTACTTTCTTCATCTCTCTGACAATCCCACTTCTTCTTCACCAACCTCTTTCTCTGTATACTCTCCTGTACTTCCTCATTCCACCACCATGTCTCCTTGTCGTCCTTCCTCTGTCCAGATGTGATATCGAGTACCTTTCTAGCCGTCTCCCTTACTAGCTCTGCTGTAGTTACCCAGCTATTTGGTAACTCTTCACTGCCACCCAGTGCCTGCCTTAACTCATCCCTGAACTCCACTTCACAATTACCCTTTTTCAATTTCCACTACTTGATCCTTGGTGCTGCCCTCACACTCCTCCTCCTCTTCTTGATAACCGTCATCCTACAAACCACTATCCTATGCTGCCTAATGACACTTTCTCCGGTCACCACTTTACAGTCTCTAATCTCCTTCAAACTGGCCCTCCTACATAAGATATAATCCACCTGTGTGCATCTTCCTCCACTCTTGTATGTCACCCTATGCTCCTCCCTCTTGTTAAAATATGTATTCACCACAGCCATGTCCATCCTTTTCACAAAATCCACTACCATCTGACCTTCTGCATTCCTTTGTTTAACACCATACCTACCCATCACTTCCTCATCCCCTCTGTTCCCTTCACCAACATGCCCATTGAAATCTGCTCCAATCACCACTCTCTCTCCCTTGGGTACAGTCATCACCACTTCATCCAATTCACTCCAAAATTTTTCTTTCTCATCTATTGCACACCTAATTTGTGGAGCATACGCACTAACAACATTCATCATTACACCATCAATTTCCAGCTTCATAAACATCACTCTATCCGACACTCTTTTCACCTCCAAAACACTCCCAGCATACTGTTCCTTCAGAATAACTCCTACGCCATTTCTCCTCCCATCCACACCATGATAAAACAATTTGAACCCACCTCCGATACACCTAGCCTTACTCCCCTTCCATCTGGTCTGTAGCACACACAATATACCAACCTTCCTTCTGTCCATCATATCAGCTAGCTCTCGCCCTATACCAGTCATACTGCCAACATTCAAAGTTCCGACCTTCACTACCACAGTCCTAGCCTTTCTCCTCTCCTCCTGCCTTTGGCCATGTTTTCTGCCTCTTCTCCTCTTTCGGCCAACAGTAGCCCAATTTCTGCCAGCACCCTGTAGGCTAACAGTACTGGTGGCAGTCGTTGTTAACCCGGGCCTCGACCAATCTGGTATAAAAATTTTTCTTGGTGACTGCATGAAATGTTTTGATGAAGTTTTACGCCGGATGCCCTTCCTGATGCAACCCTCCCCATTTATCCAGGCTTGGGACCGGCACGGGCTGGTGAACTAAGTATGCAGCCCTACTAGTACCCGGTATATGTCCCGCACCCATGTGCCATGCACATACAACCTTGCCTAGGATATCCCACTATGTTGCTAGTAACATGCACATTGAGGACAGGTAGTAGGCATGGTGTGACTGCAGTGGCCTGCAGAGGGCATGGCACCCTGTACAGCAGTACAATAGGCACATATATGCAGACATTGTCCCTTCAATATGTTCCACACTTAATGGCTGCAACATATGTAGTGCCATCATATGTGATCCACTAAGGCCAGACAATGCTGTACACATGTGCCCTGTATGGGCCCATTCCACTGACACCACAAAATACCTGTCCATTCTATCCATGCAGGTGCAAGGCCGACCTGCTTACTATAAGCAGGTTTCACCACACCAGGCCAGTATTGGCATATTGGGGTATAACAGGCTGTGTACACTACATGTGTCTGCCAAACCAAGTACACCTGTACATGTCACTGTACAGTATTGTGGGACATGCACATCCCAGGCAATGTCCATGTGAAGGACTATCAAACACAGACATGACATGCATTGCAAAGCTATGGCCCTACACATTGGTAACCAGGATTTCAGGCCAGATAATGCAGTACCCATCTGTGTGGGACATTGCAGACAATACGCCCCTGCACTGCACACCATTGTCGGGTGATGCAATGGCAAGGATTACCCCTCACCCAGCCTTGTACAGCCATCTTGCACAGCCAAACACTACACACCCATGGAGCAATGCATGCCTGCATGACAGTACTGGCACCCTGTGTCTGCATGTGGGTTGTGATGCTCCCAACCACAGTCACACCCAGTATAAACCTCGTTGGCATACCAACAGTTGTCAAGCACTTTCACAAGCCCTAGCCCATAGAACCTCCAGATATCCCCTGTGGTGCATGTGGTCCTGTGCATTACTGCGATGAGACAAACTAAGTAGTTACATTGTGTATTTGCTACCCTGGCAAAGGTGTGAATGCATGTCCATTAGAGTGTGGTTGTGATGACAATGGCATTCGTTCATGTGGACTGATGTGTGCCACATCTAATGTATGTCTACTATAGCTGTTGCAGATGGCACTCACTCACCTACACACATGTTCTTACAGCACTGCAACATGCCGCCTCTGTGGCACATGTAGTAACGTCATGCACATGTAATAGTAATGAGTAGTCAGGGGTTTGCCCCTGTATTATTCAGCGTGTGGCAGATGATGCTTATGATTAAGTCTCCAAGCCCTTGCCTGGTGTACATTACCTGTCCCGCACACACACTCTCTTGTGGATGTGAAGGTGTACACCTGCACAGTAGCAGCATGTGTATTATAACAGCTGAAAATGGTCAGGTGATGTCCTCTGCACCTATTGCAGTCCTCCTCTAGCTGATTGCATGTGGTACAGCTGTGATGATGTTCTCATAGCCATCCACATGATAAACACAGTACACTATCTAGGGAAACATGTTATTATCCGGCCATGACAGTCGCTGTGAGTGGTACCTGGATGTGGTGTTTTGACACAGCATCGCAGATTATATCTGGATGTACCTCAATCATTTTCCACAATGGGAAATAGCCTATTGACAGGAGGGTGATGTGCCACACAACTACAGCATGTAAGTGTAGCTAGCTGTAGTCTAGACTCTAGCATGTCCAAAGGTCAGTCAATGGTTTCCTCTCCAGTCCAGCTGGTGAATCTGGGAATTTTGAGGCAATGTTACAACTGTCTCATATACACGGACAACCCTCTCCTCCTCCAAACAGGTTCAAATATATGTGAGAGATGCAACTATTTAGCCAAACTGGAGGCTGAGCTCTCTCATCTCAAAACTGGTGTAACCAGTCAGGAGGAGAAGGTAACCTCACACAACACAATTTCAGTTTCACATAGTCCCACCACATCAGCGAACCCAACACATAAATACACAAAAACATACTCGGAGGCTCTAAATAAAAATCTACCTAAGCAACAGAGACCTTCAAAGCAGACATCCAAGCAAACGCTACCTCGAAACAAAACATGCACAACACATAACCCACAAAGTCAGTGTGCCAAGCAGCCACAGGCCTTAAGGCTGAATAACACACCTGATACTCTTGTAATAGGTGACTCTGTTGTCAGACACACTGACGTCCCGCTCACCAGGCTGAATAAAGAGAAGGTCACGGTGAGCTGCCTGTCGGGTGCTAGGATCTGCCACATAATGCAAGCACTCAGGTCACTCCAAAGCAAATACAAATATGACTCAGTCATTGTACATGCTGGTGTGAATGACCTGAGACATACCTCCCTGGACTACATGAAAAGAGACATAGAGGAGCTCTCTGATCATGTAGCCCAGGCTGGTATGACCCTGACCTTGAGCAGCATCTTACCGTCACCTAGAATGATGCCACAGTACAAAGACAAAATGATCGATTTTAACAATTGGCTAAAATTTTGGTGTCATTCAAAGGGGATCCAGTGTCTGTCAGCCTGGGATGACATGCTCGACAAGCCACGTTGCTTCGCTAGGGACGGCTTGCACCTGTCACCACTGGGCTTTCAGATATTGGCAAAGGCTCTTGCCACCCCCATAGTGCCTTTTTTAGGCAAGGCTCAAAAGTCAAACCCACCCCATAGACAGCACAAGGAACAAGAAACTAAGGGTAATGATGCTAAACGCCAGAAGTCTTAACCTCAAGATGCACGCACTCAAAGCTCTCCTCAGTATGGAGAACATCGATATCTGTGCAGTGACAGAAACCTGGTTCAAGGCTCCAGAGAGCACCCCAGCACTACCAGGCTATACCTCATATCATGCTTTTCGGCCCCAAAACCCGGACCAAACCACAAAAGGAGGGGGAGTTTCCATATTTATCAAGGATATCCACACCTCCAGGTTAGTGGCATTGCACGAAGTATCGGAGACCATCCATGTGCAACTAACAGTGGGCAAGACTGCTTTTCAGTTTATAGCATCCTACAGACCACCCTCTCAAAGTCAGGAATCCCACTCGGCTTTCCTGTAAACATTGGAGAACATGAAGATCTCTCGGAACACCATTATATTGGGCGATTTCAACTACCCAAACATTGACTGGGAGTACTACTCAAGCCCCAGCACCTTAGCCCAAAGGTTCCTGGAAATTATAAACTCAAATGCTATGGAACAACTAGTCACCACTCCCACAAGAGGGGACACCATACTAGACCAGATCATTACCAACATGGGGACTCTATGCTCCACACCAGAAGTATATCCCTCATTGGTAAGATCAGACCATAAATTAATTTCACTGGATGTCCACATCCCAACCCCACCCCCAGCCCAGAAAACCACAGTAAAAAACTTCTCAAAAGCAAACTTCTCACTACTCAAAACCGAAGTGGAATCCTTCAAGGCCCCAGGGCCAGTGGAAACTACGGCCCAAACTGCAGAATCCTATATAAACACATTCTACGGACATCTCCAGGAATGCATGGATCATGCTATCCCAAACAAAACCAAGACCCAATCATCCAAAGGCAGGCGTCCAGTCTGGTGGACCCCTGCCATAAATAAACTGTACAACAGAAGGAGGAAGCTACTACATGATAGAGCAAAATCCCTAATAGGGAAGGCATCTCTGATCAGTACTAGCAAAAAATTATGATCCCTCATAAAATCCTCCAAGGCCAGCTTCGAGAGAAAAATTGCACAGGACACCAAAGACAATCATAAGGCTTTTTTCAGATATGTTAGAAACCTGGGATGCAACTCCCAGACTTGTTCTGAGTTGATTCTAAATGACAAAAAATACACTGAACCCACAGACATCGCCAATATCCTGGCAGACAGGTTCAGTGCAAACTTCTCCACCCCCTCCCCCCCAAAAGAGCAAGTATCTATCCCGGCAGAGGGCTGCCTCCCAAACATCTCTGATGCTCAGGTGAAGGCTGCCCTCTCCAAAGCTAAAAACACTGCTTCCATGGGACCAGATGGCATCCCAGGTTGCATCCTACATGAACTCCAAGAGGAACTAATCCCTCAAATAAAACAGCTATACAATCTCAGCCTCACTACAGGATATGTGCCCACAGAATGGCATACAGCAACAGTGGTCCCATTACACAAAGGTGGAGCCTCTACGGACCCTGGAAACTATCGCCCCATAAGCCTGACTAGCTTAGTCTGCAAGGCTATGGAGAGGATCATCATGGAGCTCATAAACAAAGACTTTGGGGACCTACAGACACTAGATCCTACCCAGTTTGGCTTTGTCAAAGGCAGATCCTGCGTTTTGAACCTGGTTGACTTCTTCAAAACAGTCACCAAAGCCATAGATGTAGGAAAGGTAGTCCACACAGCCTATCTGGACCTTGCAAAGGCATTTGACACAATACCCCACTCGGGCATCATAGATAAGCTATCCAGCTTAAATATAAACCCCTATGTCACAAGATGGGTCGCAAACTGACTCGACAGAACCCACAGAGTGAGAGTTGCTGGAGCCATGTCAGACTCGAAACCGGTCACAAGTGGCATCCCACAGGGTTCTGTCCTGGGACCACTCTTGTTCGGTATATACTTTTCTGAGGTACAGGCAAACGTGGGAGGACTATGGCTCACCAAGTTCGCAGATGACTGCAAACTGGGCGCCATAATCAACTCCCCAGCTGACACAAACATCCTTCAAAAAGGTCTCACAGAGACAGATAACTGGTGCCAGCACCATGGTTTAAAGCTAAATGCCAAAAAAATGTATAGTCATACCCTTTGGCAAAAACAATGTGCCCACAAATTACCACATAGGCGGAAACCCATTAAGTACAGAGAAAGTTATTAGGTACCTGGGGACCCACGTTGATAGCAATCTCTCCTTTGAAAACCACATTGCCAAAGTAGTTAGAAAGAACTTCTACATAGCCCACCTCATCACGAAGGGTTTCACATCTAGATCAAGAGAGGTAATCATGCCCCTTTATTCATCCCTCATCAGGCACATCATAGAATACAATGCCCCTTTTGGGATGTACCTTACCCGACACCTGCAGCAATTAGAAAGACCCCAAAAGTATCTCACCAAGAGGATCAAGGGTCTCAAACAGATGCCATATGCTGCTCGGTTAAAAAAACTCCAGCTCTACTCAGTTGCATACCGCCTACTTCGAGGTGATCTATGCCTGACATACAAAGCTATGTCAAATCCAGAATTAATGGACATGCTCCACCTCAGTAAATCTAAATCCCTTAGAGCCACATTTCGAGGGACTTGAACCTCAGCACAGAAATAAATAGAACTTGCTGGAGGGACAGGTTCATAACCCAGAGGCTCCCTTCGCTCTGGAATAGAATTCCAGTTCATGTGAGGCAGAGCACCTCACTGAATCTCTTCAAGAAGAATCTCGATAGGTGGATGGGGGATCGTAGGTTTGTCCCAGGGATTACTCCCGTGTCACTATTAGACAGAGGCACAGTAAACTAAACCTTAAAAAGGGCACAGTATACTAAAATCAAGGGGTGGCGTAAGCCATACAGAATTGGGCTAGGCTTATAATTGCCCCAGGGCAGATAGCCTAGTATGAACCTATGAACCTAGGAACCTATGAACCCATGCTGCATTGAGACTACTGCCTGTTTAACATGTGTGTCGTAATGGCTATTCTGCATGTTATAATACAGACATGACAGTACTCTGTTCATGAAGGAACCCCATCTGTAGGGAAATCTGTGAACAGGTCAGTGTTTGTGTGCAACCATTTGATTCCTGTGTTACACACTGAACACACTTCTGTGCACAGCAGAAGCATAGTGTGGGGATTGCAGACAGTACATGATGATAGGGATGTGTTATTGCCATCGCATCTCTTTCTGGACATGTGTCACATGAGACAGTGGTATGACTGACACTGTGTGGGATTCCCAGTGACAAGCCAATGATGGGCAACACTTCATAGCTGCAGTTACACATCTACTACACATTGTACAGTTGCCATGTGGTATATATGCATGTGTTGTGCTCCCTCTGCAAATGTATACCATCTGTTGTGTTGGGTTGCTGGTGATATCTATGCATACTGTCATAGGTAATCCTATATGCTGTTGTCTATCACTAAGCCATATGTGGGTTTAAAACACAACACCATAGGCTGAATGGGTTGGTAGGTCCCAACAGATCCTCCTGTCTTACTTCAGCTGACCATGGCACAGGGCACTAGCTCATCTGGGGCCCAGCCATTATCATCAACGTCTGTTGGCTCTGCACCACCTTCTGGTGGTACCACCACTGAGGATGGAGCATGTTCCCCTTGGGACCGGGACCAGACAGGTACATATCTGCTGTTGTGCGGTTCCGGACATGTTGCGTAGGTGGCTCCCTAAGGGGTTATGAAGCCAGATACGCCAGTTCACGGGTGGATTGTCACATTTACAAGGTGATGCTGCCCCTCCTGGACAGCCCCCAGCCTGCCTCCTTTGCAGCTGTGTAGGTGCAGTGGCCATTGCCCATGGCTGGAGATCTCCGTACCACTGTTTTCATGGGCTTTTGAATGCTGAAGACCCATCCCCATCCAGGGTGTAGCCCCCTCACATGTGTCATATACTAACCCTGTATGCTGTCATTTCTGTGCTCCTACCTATCCTCTCCACGGCCATACCTACACTTCTTCCCCAACATCTGACCCACACCTATGGACACATAAGGCCATTCAGCTCCTAGGACACCATCTGCCCTATACATAGCTGTCCATTACACACATGCCCACTGGACACATGGAACCCTTGTAATATGCATCATAACATACTACTGTTATCCTCACCACTGTCCCTCAGGAGCATGGTCCTGGTATGCACATCACTCCTACATAGTCCACGTACACATGAGGAGGATGACCCTATTGTACACAAAACACTACCAATCCCTCTATGGTTACCCTATTTACCTTTATCATGATGATGATGATGTTGCACACAGCACTTTGCAGGAGTACTGTTCACACTTAATGATTGGACAGGTACTGTTGTGTTAATGTACATTACATGCACAGAGTGATGTATACGGCCAATGTACAACTATGTGCGTGTATGACTGACACATGTCTGTCTGAAGGAGTGTTGTGATCACATAGAGCAACACCACTACATAATACAGGTGTCGCTGGTGTTTCCCATTTCATTCCTTTGTAATGCTTTGTTGCCACATGGTATGTCCCTGATACATCTCAATATATGTATGTACCTATATGCTGGACATAAACACTCACATGTACATCTACATGATGGGATACATTCCTATACTGTTGAATGACTGCATTCCTATACTGTTTGATATCCTCTGGTTACAGCCTCTTACACTCATATAGCCTCTACATTGCTTAACCAATGCAATACTTGCATACTGGTAGCCAAACACGCTTACACCTGCTCGATCCTGCACTTGCTAATGCACCGGCACTGGTGCTTGCATCTGTCACTCACACCCCTGGGTGTGAGCGAGGACCACAATATTACCTTGTGATGCCTATTACATTGTACTACATGACTCCAGTATTGGGATTGGCCACACATTAGGTGACGGCATTGCGTTTGACTGTATGGAATCAGCGGCCTGTCCAGTGACACAGTCATATTTGTGTGTACCTCATGCAATATGCTCCCACCTTGTGATGCCTATTACATCGGAATACATGAATACAGTATCGGAAATGGTTGCCTATTAGGCGACAGCATGGCGTTCAACTGTACGGAATCAGCGGCCTGTCCGGAGAATCATTCATATTCGTGTGGTCCTCTTAGGTATACTGTGTGATGTCTATCACATCAGACTACATGACTACAGTCAAAGCCGGCCTTAGGCATAGACCAACTAAGAGGCTGCCTAGGGCGCCGCTTTAGTGGGGGCACTTTACCAGTATTTATTTGGTGCAGGTAGACCAGGATGGGGGCACTGGGTGGTGTGGTGGGGTGCCATTGTGCCCTCTGTCTAGGGCACTAGTTGACCTAAGGCCACTCTTGACTACAGTATCGGGAATGGCTGCCCATTAGGCGACCGCATGGCGTTCGACTGTACGGAATCAGTGGCCTGTCCGGTGAATCATTCATAATTGTGTGTTCCTCTTACAATCTGCTCCCACCTTGTAATGCCTATCACATCAGACTAAATGACTACAGTATCAGTAATGGCTGCCCATTAGGTGACGGCATGGCATTCGACTGTATGGAATCAGTGGCCTGTCCAGTGAATTAATCATATTTGTGTGTTCCGCATACACTCTGCTCCCATCTGGCTGATACATGGGAACTGAGACCCTGCATTACAAATGAGTAGTTGGGTTGTGGTAGCCACATTCGTCGGACGCGTCATGCTACCACATACCTATTATAGGTTTGCCACCTTCTCAATTGGTCAAGGTAGGACTTTAGGGTTACCACCTGTCCCCCTTTGCGAGGGACAGTG